>NW_020955442.1:444042-568212 GCF_003031625.1 Empidonax traillii
TTCCAGTTTTATCACACTCCTTCTGCTTCCTTCTTCCCTGTCCTACCAGAAAGACCCTAAAACCCTATTCACTATTCTCTGCTGCTCTGCCTGTAGTCACTTGCCACAGGTAGCTGCTTGCAGACATTTAATCTGAAAAAAGAGAGAAATGTGTAAGTTGTTGTGCAGGTCTGTGTCTCAGCAGTATTTCGCAGAGACAAAAAAGGACTATGCACCCTCTTTAGCCCTGTTGGCAGTCACCGAAGTACAAGCCCAGTTCCACTGGGAAACCCTTTGGCTATGAATAATGATTTCCAGCTGACATAACCTGCTAAGATTGTTTGAGCAAAGCACCCTACTGACAAGGCTGTGCAGCTTTAGCCTGGCTCTAACAGGTTCATGGTTGCTTGCAACAGCCTTGACACAGTCAGTCACAATAGTTTTATCCTTTGTCTTGGTGTTACACAGCAAAGAGGCATCAGCAAAGGGTGGGCTGGAAACAAGCAGCAACAAATTATATTGCTGCAGAGAGCTGATACTTCCACTTTTCTGGTGTAGCGGGATTTTAATGATGTGATTTTACAGTTACAGTAGCAAAGAAGGTTCTACCATTTCCCTTATTTAATTTTTTCTTACTCTATTTGTTATATTCCATTATAACATGAGAACATTCTTCTGGTTACCACATCTGAAAATGCAGGTGTGATATACATCCTGTATACATCAGGAACACACATGAGCAGGAGGCAAGCTCTACTTTACCTTACCCTGTGGAGCCAGAATTTGATTTCACCTGTAGCAGATAAAGACATGATTGAGCCTGTCCCTTTAATTTTCACCCAGGGTATCTCTGTGTCTCAGAAGAAAAAATTCTGAGTAAAGCTAGAGGTAAACTAGCTGGGTGAGGAAAACAGGGAAAAGTGGGGACAATAACAAGCTCTCATTCTGTTCAAGTCATCTAATGGATCAGCTTACCTTGCACTCCTAACCTACTCTGAGATGCTAGCTTCTGTCCTACTGACAGGGAGAGCTTTCACAGCTCACTGCTCTCCAAAGCAACATCACAGAGCACTACAAACTACAGTCTTTGCAAATATATACAACATACAAATTATCTCTTCCCCCTGCATGTCTTTCTTCTTGCAAAAACCCATGCCTAAAAATTACCTTCAACTTTTTGCTCAGAGGAGTCTGAGGAAGCAATAATGCTTTCTCTTTACTGAAGGATATGGTTTTTTAACTTATGGTTAGCCACTCATCTGAAGTATCTTAGCACTTTTTTAATTTTCCAAGGATTCTGGGGGGAAAAAAAAGAAAGAACCTTAAAGAAATCTTCAACAATCTGTAAGCTGAACACCTGGAAGTAGAAATGAAGAACAGTTTATTAGTGCAGTTGGAATAATTTGCAATCCCCTTAACAAATAACATTATCATAGCTTTGCTGACGTTCTTGGCAAACTATCAGTCCAGATGCAAAATTTCCACACCAGCTCTTCAGATAATAGTGGCAGGAAGAGAAGGAAAGGAAAGGAAATGTATTGCCACAGGTGTCACCATCTGCTCCATGGTTTGAAAGGGAAACTTTGTTTTAGAGCTTTGTTAGCCTATTCCACTAGTCACTTTCTGAAAGTTTTCAGTGCTAAACATAAGAAATCAGAAAACAAGTAAGATGTGCTGGAGGCTTCTGAAGACATAAAGAGGAGCTAGGCACCAAACTCCCATCACTCTTCCCATGGGACTTCTGCACCAAACCACTCTTCGTGGGTCTACTTTTAGTTTTTCTTATATTAAATTAAATGAAACAGATTGTTTTGTATCCCTGTGACAAAATGACCTACTTGAAATGTAGTCCCCTCAGTACACCTTTCTAGGACCTAAGCTACCACTCATGGCCTGAGGTGAAATACCTTGAAATTATTATTAGTTATTAGTTAAGGTATGGAGTCTAGTTTGATTAAAACTTATGTAGGTAGACAGTTACAGTCCTAATTACAAACTTAGTGTGCCTGTAAATGTGGCCAAAATAAGTTATAACAAGGCATTTCGATGAGTTGGAGCCAAATTCCATCAAGTTCAACTTCTGGTCAGGCTTCTAGCTCTGAAGCCTCACTAATCCAGCACAGCAATCATTCAGATCCTTCCCTAGAGACCACTATGAAGAAAAAAAAATAAAAAAAAACCTCAAAGACACAGCAGTGGAGTTTCTTGGAGTTAGAAGTTGCAGCTGAGGAAGGAGAACTGCTCCCCACACTAGTACAGCTGGTGCTGTGCAGAGGGACACATTTTTAAAGCAAGGGCACAGTCTTTTATAATCTACTGTAAAGCATAGATGCCCTCCTGCCTGCAGGCCGGAAGATAGAAGGCATTTTTTCATCCTGACTGAGTGCATGTTATTTTACAGGAATATTAGCACTGCTATGTTTGCATGTGCTGTATGGGTGGGTAGACGGTGAGGTAGTGCTTTTCTTTGTCCTTAATAACTACGGACTGTACACTGAAAGTCCATTCCTGTTTGGAGTTGAGGAGTCAAAAAAGCTGAGAAAAATTATTAAGCTAAAATAGGGACTATCTAATCTAGACACCATAGTAAAAAAAAAAAAAAAAAAAAAAAAAAAAAAAAAAAATAAAAAAAAAAAAAAAAAAAAAAAAAAAAAAAAAAAAAAAAAAAAAAAAAAAAAAAAAAAAAGGCCAATAATAAATGTTAACTTGACAGAGAGAAATGTAGAAAAAGGATCAGAGTTGAAGAGTCATTTTATGGATTAAAAATTGTTGCCATAAAGATTAAACTGTAACCCATAAAAAAGCTCCCACTCAGCATGTAAAAAAGAGTAAGCAAATTAAGAACTATAAGGCAGCATGGTGTAATCTTAAACCAATTAAAGATATCGGATGTTACCAAAATGGTTGTGCCAGTGAGAAGAAACCAAAATGTGTTGCCAAGACAAGAGGCAATGGGCAGAAACTGATGCACCTGGGAAGGTGGCGCAGTCACAGAGGAGACCCTCCTATTGTGCCAGGGAGGAACTTGCCACCATTGCTCGCTCTCCCTTCAGTCACCCGTGCTCTTGTTCGTCGAGACTCTGACCTTCACCATGTTCTGTTGTTCTATTTCCAGAGCCTGAGGTTTTCTTCTGTGACACCTCTTTCTCTTTAGTCCATACAATTTTCTTCACTCAGGCATCAAGGATTCCTTGCCTGCAGGCCACAAGCCTTCCTCAGCATAACACTTTCTCAGTGACCAAAATCCAACCCAGTCTACAAAAGTTAGCATTAAGGCTCTTCCAGATTCTCCCTTCCATTTCATCTCCATACCATGTGATTGACGAAAATAGGGTCTCAAGTCTCCATATCCCCAGAGTTACCCTCAGCCCATGCCCTCCTACTCCCCTGCATCTTGGTTGCCCCAACATTTCCTTAGCCTCCTGTATCCTCTGACAACCCCTATGCAAGCAGTGCAGGCTTTCTGTGTGCTGACCAGCCAGTAGACCTAAATAATACAGGGAACTGATGAATCCATGCCATGTTATTTTGATCAGTGCAGTGAGTCTGTCTTCTCTGTGGTGTCCAAATTTCCTAAAAATGTAGAATTATACAGCACTGAGTATTTCACTATTTTTTCAAATTAAGTTGAAATTGGTCAAAAGGCTTTTAAAAGGAAGGAACAGATAAGACAGTACAACATCCAGGGGACCAAAAGCATCTGTGTAGAGTGCCCTGATCAGGCCTTACATATTTCTACTATGTCCAGTCTGGTGCTTCTCTGCAGCTGATTTACTTCATATCAAGGCTGATAGGTTCAGTACAACCCAACGTTGCAAACCTGGGTTTAGAGTGTCTAGCCTACACATCTTTACATCAGTGCTCTCTAAACACAACGAATATTCTCAAATCCAAATTTTGAGAATGTGTGTGTGTGATTTTTTAGTAAAGTAAATGTTAACACTTGCAAAATTCTGAGTTTTCTGTCGTAGATACTGTATTTCACAGAGTCACAGAATCACAGGGTAAGGTTGAAGGGGATGGTGGTTGGTCATCTGATCCAACCTTCTAGCTCAAGCAGAGTCATCCTCGACATAACGGCACAGGATTGCATTCAGACAGTTCTTGAATATCTCCAGTGGGGGAGACCCCACAGCCTCTCTGGGCAACCTGTTCCAGTGCACAGTCACTCACACAATAAGGAAGTTCTTCCTCATATTCAGGTGGAACTTCCCATGCATCAGTTTCTGCCCATTGCCTCTTGTCCTATTGTTTGCACTACAGAGAAGAACCTGGTTCCATCCTCTCTGCACCCTCTTTTCAGATATTTATAGACATTGATAAGGTCCTTCTCAGTCGTGTCCTCTCAAACCTGAACAGGCCCAACTCTTCAGCCTTTCCTCATAATTGAGATCTCCCACTCCTTAATCATCTTTATTGCCTTTCCCTGGACCTGCTTCAGGAGTTCCATGTCTCTCTTGTTCTGAGGAACCCAAGATTGGACACAGCACTCCAAGATGTGGCCTCACTTGTGATGTACTGGAGCAGGATCACACCCCTCGACCTGCTGGCAATGTTCTTCCTAATGCACCCCAACTGTGATCTGAATTTCCCAAGGAAATTAATTTTGACAAACTCTTCAGTTTCAGTCTTCCCAACTCAGAAATTTGGCAAAGCTTAGTCCTATTACCTGATACATCTGTTTGTTCACATAAAAAACTAAGCTGGAAAGGTTTGCCAGCCAAGATACTACCTTCTGAGAAACTAAGGCTTTTTTATTTGAAATTCATGTGATACAATAGTTCTAGAGAGTTCAATTTCATTGTCTTTCTCTGTTCTCATAGCAACCCTGATAAATTTGGCATGAATCCACAGCTGGGAATTGAATTTACACTTTACAGATTTTCTGAACCACATACCCACGGTGCTTTCGTCTGGAAAGATTTGTGCCTTGTTATCTTTCCATTCCCCCAGAGCTGCACAGGTACACACATCAGATGTGCCTGCACCAATGAATGGAGGTGTCTGCAGTTCTCCCATGTGAAATGACTTCTCTTCTACAGACCAAGTAAAGAACCATGTCAGAACTGGCAGGAAGCACAGAAGTCACTGTCTGATCCTTCCCTCTGTCTATAGGTCATTGGGAATCTGCACAGATCCAGCACAAGGGCATCATGAAACTTCTCACCTCTGATGTGGAAGGACTATTTCCACCCGCGTGACTCATGGCAAAATGCCCTGCAGACCTGAAGAAGCTTCCCTTGCACTGGCTGGACTGACTAAGAACAGGCTCATCTCTCTGGAAATCAACCAGCAAGAAGATTGGTGGAAACACCATGGAAACACCATGCAAAGTGCCCAAACCAGAAAACAGCACTAATCGCTGACCAAGGACATGACCCAAGGAGCAAATGAAGATTTTGCACTTTGACCTCAGAGCTCTGTGTGAAATCTTTTTAAACTAGGGGTTTTTTTCAATATCAACTCAGTGTGATGTAGAAAGATCTATTTTCTCACAGGAGATACATGGAGCATTGCAGGAGCAAGTGGAAGGAGTGACGTGAGGAAGGGGCTTGAGATGGAGGAATCACTGAAAGACTGCTGGGGATCTGAGACCTGAGGTGGGACCCACCTGGTGGGACACTCCAAAGCAGATACACTGTGGAGTTCAGACACACAGGCAGATGCAGCCCCACCACAGACTACTTTGGGCTGGACCTCAGCTATGAAGGAGCCGAAGGGAATGTGTCTTCATGAGAGAGCTGCCAGTCATGGCTGGCAGCAGCAACTGCAAAAAATAAAATATGGTGGGGCAGTGGAAACAATTGAGAGGCTGTACCTTGAAGTGCAACATTCTGTGAAAGCTGAGGATTCCCCAGGCTCCCATCTATTCCACTGAGGGGAAATTGGGCCATGTTCAATACAATATTTTAGCCACATCTACTGCCTCAGCATCACAAATGCAGGCAAGACCTCACCATATGATTATTGGGAATCACACTGGGAAGATCCAAAGGAGCTGAAACACAGGAATGTCCCCCTGGTCAGTGGGAATGGGCTGTGCCTTACCAATCCAGATACACAAATCACAATAGAGAGAAACCTGATAATACAGGAAGGATTTATAGAGGTGAAGAGATTGTGTTACCATCCATGTTGGTTTAGATTCAGCTCTGAATGATGTTCAAAGAAAGGCTAAGGCAGCAAAGTAGCTTACTGCTATCAAGTGACACAGAACTATCAACTGTAAAATATTTGTAAATGCACCAAAAAATGAAAGAAGAGCAAAAAGAAAGGTGCTCGTTATTAGGAGGAAGGAGAACTAATACCAAAAAGCCCAGTGAAGACTGAAGTGTTCAGAGCTGTTTGGTTCAAACTTTACAATACTTAATTTTAACTATATTCTGCATGAAATAATTTCATAGTGGAAACACAAGGACAGGTGTATGGGGGGAAGAAAAATTAAAACAGAATAACTAGACATGGGCAGATTTGAAATTTACCTTGGGGAGCTTAAGAACCTCTGTGATCCATGAGGTCTCTGTCTGCACAGGCAGATGTGATGCCCCCAGAGAATGGAGGAGGACCAACACTGAGGTCAGTCTTTCCATGTGTGCTGGCTTTGGCTGAAGTATAGTTAACTTTCTTCACAGTGGCTAGTATGGAACTATGTTTTGGATTTGTGTTATACACAGAGATATTAATATAGAGATATTTTTGTTATTGCTAAGCAGTTCTCACATGGAATCAAGGCCTTTTTTGCTTCTGATACTGCCATGCTTGTGAGAGGCCTGGGAAAATGGAAAATTGGGAAGAGACACAGCCAGGACAGGTGACCCCAACTGACCAAAGAGATGTTCCATATCATATGACATCATGCTCAGCATATAAAGAGGGGGGAAGAAGGAAGAAGAAGGGATGTTCTTACTTACAGTGTTTTTCTTCCCAAGTAACCATTACACGTAATGGAGCACTGTTTTCCTGGAGGTGGCTAACACCTGCCTGCCCATGGAAAACAGTAAATGAATTCCTTGTTTTGCTTTGCTTGTAGCTTTTGCTTTATCTGTTAAACTATCTCAACCCATGAGTATTCTCACTTTAGCCCTTTCAATTCTCTTCCTCATCCCACTGGTGGGGGAGTGAGCAAGCAGCTGCAGGGGACTTAGCTGCTGGCTAGGGTTAAAACACAACACAGTGTAAGGAAGGCACTGGTAGTGCTTTTAGGCTACCCATAATGCCTGGAAGATATGAAAACAGGTTATTCAGAAGTCAGTTGACAGCCATGGAGTAGATAATAACAAGCTGGCAGCCAACAAGAAACTCCTGCCCAAGGAGGAGTTCTGAAATCAAAGAGGGTTCTGAAGAGCTCTGAACTCTCCCCCTACTAGACCAGTCTGGAAGTGGAAGGAGACTGGAAACCTTCACTCATATCTTCTTCCTATGCTCTGTGTATATATGATAGTAGTCTCCTATTCTTTGTTCTTCTTTCTCTTCTGAGTTTTCCTGCTCTTCACAGTCTCATTGTGTCCTATTCTCCTTCTTCTCTGGTCCTGCATATTCTCCTAGTCTCTTCATTTCAGTTATGGTTCCTAACTTTTTGCAGCTCCCTTTCAGTTCACATATATTTCCTCCCATTATCCTTCCCCTTGCTTTTTCTAGCTTGCTTTTTATAAATTCTAGAAACAATATTCTATTTCCAAGAAAACATCCCAGCCTTCCAGCACAGACTATATTTACCTAGAAGCTGAAAATCTTGGAGCTGAAAATGTCACAGCTAAACAACACCAAACACAGATTTAAGGAGAGAATTTCTCAAGCATGGGCAGACCTTCAAAGATTTTTAATCATGTTGACATTGATATAAAAAAAATGAAACTTTCAGATGCCATAAAATATGCCACGAGATTCTAATAATTTTAGGATACACAAGATTAATTTTCAAAATATTTTTTACATTTATAGCTTTCAGCATTTGAAAAGCCACTTCTAAGCCTCTACTTAGAAGGTAAGTGCAAATAAGTAGCATTACTGAAGAAGAGTTTTATAAAAAGCTTTTGTGTTTGTAAGAACATTTTAAGCAATACAGTCTGTATCATGTTCTGATTTCCTAGAAGAATTGATTTTGTTTATGGATATTAATTTAAGCTAAAGATATTTATTCAGCCAGTTGATCATATCCTTTCTTCCCTCCTCAATATAAGGTTTGTCTTGAGGATTGATATCTTCTCTTTTGCGATGCACAAACCCATGCGTCTGTCCAGGGTAAATTTTAACTTCATAATCAACTTTACAGTTTTGTTTAAGCTTCTGCTCCAGTAAGGTGACCTGTAACACAGAATGTGCATTGTTGACTGAGTACAAAGTTACACGTTCTATACTTACAGTCCTCAAATTGTCCTGGGTTTTTTTTA
This sequence comes from Empidonax traillii, assembly GCF_003031625.1. Taxonomy (NCBI): domain Eukaryota; kingdom Metazoa; phylum Chordata; class Aves; order Passeriformes; family Tyrannidae; genus Empidonax; species Empidonax traillii. The sequence continues at coordinate 452,412 of NW_020955442.1, forward strand.
CTTTTCTGGAAGACAGACATGGTGTGTCCTTGACACTGTTTCCTCTTCTATTAATTTTATACCTAAATGCATTTCTATTTCTACACTTGCTTTTCTCCAGCAAAATAACAGCATATGACTGTATAAAATGTCAAAAAAGTATATGGGTTGCTGTAATAATACCTGTAAAGGTAAAAACACCTATTGCTCAGCTCACGAGAAGCTTAGCATGTAGTGATTACTGTACAAGTTCTTGTTGATAGGCCTCACACCAGAAAAAGAAAACTGGGGCAAGATTTTGAATTAATTTAAAATTGAGGGAGGAGAGGCATAGATACAAAATCAGCAGTTCAAAGCAGTTGGCACTTTTGGTAGGAATATTAAAGCCAACACCACTCAATAAAAACATGTGTTCCTCTTTGATCCCCTTGGTAGATAACCACCTTTATCCAGTCATTCTCCGCCCATGCTCCAGAGAAAGGCTGTTGACAGAGTATCAGAAAGGAGAAGCTCTGTAGGACAGTGAGGAAGGGAAAAATCTAGTCAAAGGATTTTTTAATTCTCCTGCAACTAGTGATTCCACGATACAGGTGGGAACTTTCTTCTGATTTTATTGGTATCACTAAAGAGGGTTTGCTACCTTGAACTTGACAGAAGTCTTCCTTTGGATTCTAGCTCTTTTCCTAGGAACTGATGACAGTCATCCATATTTTTGAACAGAAACAGAAAACATTTTTAGTGTCACTGTAAAACTTTCTGATTTGGGGATAAATAATATAAATGTGTGTAGATATACTGTAAGAGTTAGTGAAAGGGGAAGAAAAGTGCAAATTAGTTTTCTACTTTCTCTTCATTAAATACCAAGTTGCAAAACAAGCATGAAAGGCATAAAAAAGGCAAAAAGCTGTGATGAGAAACTCACCTGCTCCAATGGGATTACGTCATCCTTTTCACCAAAAATGAAGAAGGTAGGATGCAGCAAATTGGATTTGTCATCAAAATGCCTGATCACCCCTAGGGAAGAAGGAGAGGCATATACAATGAGTCATTCTACTTAAAGTCGCTAAAACTACCAAATTTGTACAGTCAAACTACAAGACATTTTGATCAGTGAGAGGTGCTCAGTCTTTAATGGAATTAAATGCACTTTGCTTTCATTGTGGGACTGTTTGGAACATTATTAAACATAAAAAGACCAGTTCTGTGTGAAAAATCAGGGACGAATTGTTACACTTGTCCCATTTTTGTGGTTTTCTTTGGGCAACTGCTTCTGACGACTATCAGAGACAGGATTCTGTGAAAGATGGACACTTAGGATCTTCTTGCCTCTAGCATGGGAAGGCCATTTTTAAGGTAATTGTAAATATTCAACATTCCAGATACACTGTTAGGATTTCAGTGTACATATATTGATATGGATTCATAACAAATTGACACTGTATTTTTGACTGTTCAAATATTTTTGAATTTAAGTAAAGTAAAACTAGGCAGCTACCACCCTGGCTACTCTTCATTCCTGAGATTATTACAACAGAAAGGTAAAAAATTAACAAGTACTATTGTTGAATTGACTCAACTGATCAGCAAATCAGTGCAGCAAAATAGTCCCCATAAGCTTTCTGGAAAAAATACCTTCAACTTTCTTTCACCTCTAATTAATATAAATTGTTCTGGGTTATGTGGAAGTACAGAGGTTTATAACAGAAATATCAAAGGTAACATAATGTATTGAGAACTAAAGTGTGAGAGTACAAGGGTTAAAACAAGGAGTTAAAAAATGGTTCCTATTAATAATGAGGGATCACTGCCTAAAAGATTTAAAAGAAGCGCCCAGAAACCCTTTTGTCACTGTCAGCCAAGAGGAACTTCAGCCACAGTGAGGCCTTGGTATTTGGTGTCTCTTGAATGCTATATTGCACAGAAGTGATCCTGGTCATGCCACTCAAATACATAGATCTTGCTGGTTATGATTAAGTGCAAAAATGTTAGTGTGCTAAATCAATTTTTTGTGTAACAAAATCACCTTCTTCCATCCACTAGCTATCACACTGAATTTTGTTATAGTAATAGCCCTACAGATTTAGTTCCTGCACCAGTCATGTCTGCTCAGAGCGTAATAGGTATTTCAGACTTACCATAGATGGACACCCCTGTCTTTAAATGAGGATTTTTCAGCATCAGATGTTGCACAGCTGCTCCACCCCAGCAAAACCCAATGACGCCAATCTTCTTTGCACCACATTGGTCCCTTAGATACTTGAGGACGACATCAACCTCTCTGAGACATACAAATGAAAGTGAATTAAGGCTCTAGCTCTGTTCCCCTGGCCTCAGTGGTGGCTGCTGCTCAGAGACTGGCTGTCTTTACATCGCTCCTGATTTTTCTCTTTCCCTTACTTATCAAGTTGTCTTTATCTCAACCCATGAGTTTTCTTTCTTTGTTTCTCCTATTCTTTCCCCTGTGGGAGTGAGTGAATGACATTACAGGTGCTTGGCTGCTGGCTGGGGCCAACCCACAACACTATTTTACTATTATTCATTTCTAAAATACAGACAAAACTCCAGGGGAGAAGACAAAGGAGAAAGTCAGTCTTTCTAGATCACTGTTACTAGGACATAAGGTGATTTTATAAACAGCAGTCCAATTAAATTCACAAATAATTGTCATATAGGCTAACACAAATAAAAGTTTGAGACACACAGCTAGTCGAGAGCATCCCATTATTACAAACATGACCTATAGTTAAACTATTTCTCACCACGAAGACAAACAGTTTATAAAATTGTGGAAGCAAATTTAAAATTATTGCTTCTAAATCACCAGAAACATTATGTAATCAAGCTATGTGTCAGGTAAAAATGAGGAAAATATAGAAGAGTGGGAAATTAGTGTGCTTTGAACTAGCTGTTCCCTAGTCACATGGTGTTCAGTGACTGCACTTGAGCCCTATCTAAAATCCATGGAAGTTATGCCTACCTGTAGGAACTGAATCAAAATGAAGAGGAAGGAATGAGCTGCGTTTTCTAGCCTTTGCTTTTTGTTTTAGTCACTCATTTCACTTCTATTCTCTGTGCAGGCAAACAGTGGGTGCTTTTATTCTTGTTCAAACTTCTACTTTTTTGCAAAAAGCACCCCTCTCATAACCCTGAATTTATCCCATAAGCTGTATGAAATTTCTATTTGTGGACATGCAAATATATTTGACCCACTAATGATTTAGGATCGAATGCTTCATCTTTACTGAGGCAAAAATCCCTATGAAATAAGGATGTCCACTCGCTGAACAAGGAACAAGGGTCGTACTTGTCTGTTTTGCCAGCATTTCGGGTTTTCAGCCATTCATTGAAAGTCCCCCAGTCATTAGACGGTTTCCAAGCTTCTTGTCCCACAAAAAAATCTGGGCAGATGGCTCTGTAAGAAAAATGAAAATATTTTATACCCATGAAATAATAATGAGGAAGGATTAAAATGAAGTCCATGTATACTACACAACAAATTCATTTTATTGAATACACATCGTACTTAATCTACATGAAAGCATTATACCAGCAACTCTCAATATTCTTCTACGTCTAATCAGGAGACTTAGTATCATTTGCAGATACATTTTACCCTGTTAAAATTCATTCATTAACTTGATAAATAGCTAACTGTAACTGAAAATCCTTAGTGGTTTCCTACCAAACTTAAAAAAAAAAACTCAACCAAACACATGGTATGTTCATTTGGGCTAGAAGGAACGCCAACCCAGTAATACAGGAAAGAGAATACCAAATGTGCTTTTCAAATATTTGAGAATTTGTTTCTTTCTTTGGCACAAGCTGTTACACTTTAACCACACTGAAAGACCTTCAGCTTCTTTGAAGTTTTTGCCATAATAGCAGAGTTGCACAAGAGGGAGGAGGCAGGCTGTTTCAGTTCATGGAAGATAGAAGAGGCAGAATAACATCTATCTCTACCTTCTGTGCTTACCTACTAACTCATTATGGTAGAACTACTGAACTATTTTAGAATTTTTTCACTTTTAATGGGAAAGTTGCTAGAGAAAGCTGTAAGGAAAGCCTGTGAAATTATTAGTGTTTGTGTGGTTTAAATGAAAACAGAAAACAGTGGCTCAACAAACTTTCTTATTAAAAAGACACTTTGAAAACAGTAGTATTTCTTACATGTATCCATTAGTTGTTAGCATATCAGCTATGTATCTGGTGTTTGGGAGTTGCCATCCAAATATATCGTGAATCACAATCACGGCTTTGTCTGTGCTGGTAGATGGTTTGGAAACATAAGCCTTGATGTGTTCAACTTGTACCTCCTGCCCACGGCCTCCATAGTCAAACCTGTCTCCAATATCACGTGGGCAGGGCCTTGATTCATTAGCCATGTGTGATACTGAAGAACAAAAAAATTCATTTGTGAATACCAAAGCATATCATACTTAAAAAATTCAAAAGACAGTGGTATCGTTACAGTAATATAGGGAACATGCTCATTACTTTTTTATCTAAAATGTAGCATTAGTCTATAGGCCAATTGGGGTGTTTTTTTTTAATAAGAATCTTGTTAGAGTTATTTATGAGCATTTCAGAAGGGACCAAGCACATACCTAGGAGTTCCTTGCCCTACAGTAAGTAATGCAATAAAAATAAAGTTATGAGCAAGCAGTTAGGCAACCATCACAAATTATTTGCTTAGTGATAGAAGTTCTTTTTACAGTTCTTTCACTCTTCATCATGTGTATTTACTGTCAGGAATGTATGACTTTCTTTAGTATACACTGCAAAGGCTTAATACAAGACTTAGCATTTTGAAGGAAAAAAAAAAACCCAGCTACTGTGCAGAAAGATATAATTACACTCAGACTAAATATTTTCCTCCAGAGATTTAAAATATTCCATAGCTGACTTTTTAATGTCAATAAATCCTTTTTCTAAATAGCTTTAGCCTCAGATGTTTTATCCTTCTGAAAAAGGATACTTAGGAGAGGTGCCAAGAAAAATATACCAGCAAAAGTCAGAGTATAAAATCTTATTTATTTATTATTAAATAAAGAACATTCAAACTCCAAGATAGGGAAAAAAATCCTTAAGTTGAGTCAAAACTTTCATCAAGAAGTAACAGAATGGTATGGTTAATTTTTTTCAAACTATTGCTTAAATGAAAATAAACAATTCACAAAGGTCAAAAAGTGTCAGCTGAATCTAACACAGATGTATGTAGCTCCTTGGACTCAAGTTAATGATTTTATGCCATCAACCTTAGGTTAACCAAGCGAGTGAACTGACCTGAATAACTTCATCGAATATGCACAGAGCATGTCCAGATGATTAAACAACACCAAGAGAATTTAGGTAAAGCTTTACCTAAACTCTCTACGGATAAATTGTTTGTACTACCAAAGAAAACTTTGTTAGTACAGAAACAAAGATGATCAAACTGTGCCAAATGTACTCACAGAGAGAAATAGAAAAAAAGCAGATGACTGAAGCATTCCTGGAAGAGTCGGGCTTAAATAGTTGTGGCACTAAAGGAACAGCTTTAGGAAAACAAACAAACGGTCTGGCACCCAGGAGAATTGCACAGATTTTCAGAGACCAAGATCTTCTGAATTTGTAGACTAAAATTCAGAATATTCCAAAAAGTATTACCAGAGCTAGATTGCAGATCCTGTGAGATTTCACTTGAGCATTTGTTTGGAGATCAAACAATAACTAGTTTTCAGATACTTGAATCTGCAACCAGAAAAATATAAAGATATTGCTGTGTGGCACTTTTATTTTCAACACACTCTCCTGAGTCTTCCAGCTGAGAGGTCTTCCCCCCTTTGGAGGGAAAATAAAAGGTTTCTGAATCATCACCTAAAAAAAAAAAAAAAAAAAAAAAAAAAAAAAAAAAAAAAAAAAAAAAAAAAAAAAAAAAAAAAAAAAAAAAAAAAAAAAAAAAAAAAAAAAAAAAAAAAAAAAAAAAAAAAAAAAAAAAAAAAAAAAAAAAAAAAAAAAAAAAAAAAAAACCTCGAACTCCTTAAAAAAGCACGCAGATAAAATGAAAGTCCCCCAAACATGCTGAGTCAGACCTCAGTACGCATTTGTTCTATATTTCGCAGAAGAAAAAGCAGCGAGAGCTTAAAAAAATCCCACAAAACTCCACACATACCTGCAGCACAGAAAGTGTGCGAGACAGTAGAGGCAAGATGCCGGAGCTCGGCGTGGATGAATGGGATTCCAGGAGAAAGCGCTAACGCACAGAATCAAAGGGTGAGTGCAAGGATCCTGTTTCTTTAAATCAGGGTTACATAAGCCTTTATCTTGGTGCCGGCGCAGTGACCAAGTTCACTCTTTTTATCGCCGTTTTCACCGTGAGTGTAGGCGGGGTGTGCTGCGGGGAGGAGTGCTGCTGTGGCTGCGTACCAAGCCTTCTGTTCCACTTACACAAAATAGTATTAAGCATGACTTAGCTGAGCAATCCATCCAGAAAAAAAACTGTGTTTAGGGTTTTGTGGTGGTTTTGCGGTTTGTTTTTTTTTTTTTTTTTTTTTTTTGGTTGCTTTGGTGCTTTGTTTGTTGTTGTTGTTTTTTTTTTTGGGGGGGGGGTTGATGGTTTTTGTTTGGGTTTTGTTTGTTTGTTTGTTGGGTTTTTTTAGGGGTGTTTCTTTGCTTTTAAAGGTTGAGGTATTATCACTTTTAAACATTACATTGGGGTTAACAGTTCTTCAGGCTATTCATACATCGGCAAAAGAAATATTTACAGTCATCAGCGAGGTAAGCAAAGTACAGACCACTTCAAAGCTTATATAGCACAAGAAAAATATTTTCTCTTTCAAAGTGAAAATAAGTAGCAGGTAAGAAAGTAACAGCTTTCTAGACTACTGTACAGTGTGTTTAAAATACTGATACATTCTTATCCTATCACAGGACATCTTATAATTTTTTTTCTTTTTTAACTAAAGGCTCTGACTGATCTTTGTATCCCTCACATTCTTCTGATTTTCTTTTTATGGGATTATTGGGATTATTATGATTATTCCTTAAAGAGCTTTTACTAAGTATATAAGCAATCCAAAACTTACTGTTTCCTCAGAGACATGTCTAAAAAGTAGACTAAATGCATGTTAGTCCACCACATTTCTGTCTTACAATTTAGTCTTCATATAGAAGCTGTTTTCTCATATTCTAAATAACTTTGCTCTTTGTTTGCAATCCCTAAAATGAAGTCAAACAGACGAAAAAAAGCCCACCCAAGAATTACAGAGCAAAGTCATAAAGCTCAAAACCCAACCTTTTTGTTTGGAGTTTTTGGCTTTTCCCGCTTGTGTACTACAAATTATAGGACATAAGTTGCTTAGATACTCCATGGCAACTTTAAAGAACGGTAGTCAAATAAACGAGAGAAAAACTGAGAATTTGCATCATTCCTAAAAAAGAAAAACGACAGCAATGCTTGCAGAACCTTCTCTTCCCTAGAGCTGTTTAAATGCATTTCCACTTCCTTAGTCACGTGTCTCTGGAAATAATTATTTATAGATAAGACTGTTCCCCTCTACCTTAGTATTACCATTAAATTTTAGAAACTAAACTTCTTTTGATTTGATTTCCTGTTGTTTCGTGTTCCTTTATAGGCAATCCATGCTGTTTTTTCACTTGAAAGTCAAGTCTTAATTCAATACATCCATGATCTCTATACATGCAGTTGGCTGCACTTCACACTGTAAACATACACCTCTTTTGGATCTCGTATGTCCAGCTCTTACTCAGTGGTTTACAGTTTTATCAAGAAGATTTGGTTGTACTTGTAGTAGCTCACAGCTGCCCTTTCACTTCAAACAAATGCTTCATCTCAGTTTGTTTTAGTTTTGGTTTTTTTGTTTTTTTTTTTGCTTAGTCACAGTGTTAGTGTTACAGCACACATGCCGTCCCAGCATTTATGAATGACTGCTTTCTCTAAATAGATGTCCTGATTGTTCTCTTGCACATTAGCTTATTTTCTAATTCTAATGGAACACTAGTAATGTGGAATTATCAAGGTTAGATACTGGATAATTAACCTCTAGACCTCTATATTCTTCTCATGGAAAAAATATGTTATGGCAGCTGTATCATCCAGATAACAGCTGTATTAATGTGTTACATATGGATGGTATCATATGAAAAACAACAGTTAATCAGCAGTTGCAGTCCAGAATTCTCTGAGAATTCTCCCCATGGGAAAGATGGGGGGCTCTGGGGGAGGACATTAGCAGCATGTAAAGGAGGAAAATATGTGGGGAAAAGCAAAAGAAATTTAAATCCCATGAAGAGATAAGGTTCATTAATGATCTTGACTATTTTTACGTGAGACATACTAAAATATATATTTCTCTGACAGTATATTTAATATCAGAGACTGTCGCTTGTAAAATTAAGACTTCCCTAAATTACATTTTCTCCCCATTAAATTCCATACAGTCTTTATCAGTAGCATTGATAGGGTGAAAAGAGACATACAATCATTTTTGGTTTTCTTATAACTCTAGGGATATGAGCACCTGGTGAAGACAGGAGGCACCAAACTAACAATCACAAGCCTTTCTCCCCCTGAAGCAAAATTAAACAGTATAAATCACTGTCACAAGATACACTAGAGAGCAGTAGATCAAGCAGGTTCAAAAAGGGACTAGCAAATCATCAGAGGCTTGGTCCACCAGTGGCCATTGGACACAGTGCTCCAGGGGGAATATCCAGCTCAGGAATCCCCTGGAGAGCAGGTTTCCAGCATATTTAGCAAGAGGGGATATTCTCTACATGGCCACTGCTGGCCACAGGTGGAGGCTGAGTGCTGAGGTGGATGCAGTATTGAGCTGATGCAACACAGAGAATTTTGTCTCATATCACTGATGGAAAAACTAGGTAACAAGATATAATTATGCAAAACCTTTTAATATTTCTCCCTTAGGCAGTAGCCGTGGTTGGAAGCCCCACACTAAATGCCTTGTCTGCAGATTGCATTGTATGTTTCAATTCCTAACCTGACCAGGAAAGCATCTATAGAGTTTTACAGAGCCACAGGTAATCTGAGAAAGTAATACACCATCTGAATAACCTTAGCCACAAATTTTGAAACAAGAGATGACCTCTTGTATCACCTGTTAAATACACATCTGCAACCAAGGTACAAGTCAAAAAATCCTCATTGCTCAAAATGAGCTTCACCAAACAATGTGTTTGTGTTCCTAAATTTTCAACTTGTGATTTATGTGGAACTTAGACAAACAGTGGCCATAATACACAGATTAATTTACTATTAGTCTAACTTATTTCAAACATTAAGGTAAATCTCAAGGAACTGGAGAATATTTCAAAGCTTATTAAAATATGTCACCCACTTTGGCAGTAAGGACCTAGACTATTTGTTACAATATAGGGGCAGGTCTTACAATTTGCAGACGTATGGACGGAACAACAATATTTCTTATATGTGAAATATATGACAATGCTAAATAAACTAGAAGTGGGAAAAAAAGCCTCTTACAAACACCTATGGATGTGGTTTGTTTTATCCTGCATGGTTTATAGGTTCCTAGGACCAATAGAAAACTGTCATACAACAAAGGATAGCTCCCTGAGCAGATTACTCTAAAACAGCAGTGGGATTTTGATAAAACTTTTTAACCTGGGTTAGTAGTCATACTTTTACAAAAGAAAGAGACTTAAGAAAAAAAATAATCTAAGTTTCATTCTTAGCACCACTATGTCTAGCTCCATTTTCCTGTTTGCTTTTTGATCTTCAAGCACTATTATGAAGCTGAATTTTGATTCCTAATTCAGGATGGAAATTTAAACATTCAGAAACCAAAAATTATGGAGGTTATTAGCATACTCAGTGAAGGCAATAAAATCTTATCTTTCAGCAAAAATTAAAAATGTAGGGTTCAGGAGATTGGATAGATCATCAGAATCTTTGATTACACTCTGTTCCTGGGTGAAGTTCTAGCTCTGCAGCACGCAGAGGAGTAGTAAACAGGAAAAAGGAAGCTAAATTGGGAAGGTGACCAAAGGACAACATGTATGTCTGTCCAGATCCAAAATAAAGACATGGCTGCTATGACCCATTCTGAAAATAGGAACAAATATGATCACCACCATCTTCTTTGCATAATATCTTTCCAACACTGCTGAAAATATCTCTCTTCATCAACTAACAGCCTCATTTGAAGAAATAATGCTAGATCAAGTACTTAAGCTACACAACATGCATATGCACAATGTTTACCTTCTTGTATTTACCTACCATAGAGAGATATACCCGCCTTTAATTCCTGGTGTGTCATCATCAGGTGATGTACAGAAACACCACCCCAGCAAAAACTAATGATCCCTAATTTCTTTGCACCACACTGTTCCTTTAGATATTTCAGGACAGTATCAGCTTCTCTGGAACATATAATCAAATGCAAATCAAGCAACTACAGTAAAAACAGTATTTGAAATATGAAAAGAAAATATAGAGATGCATTATAAATGTCCCCGCATCATTCTGCAAGCATATTTTCTTTCACATACTTTATATAAATTATTATTTCAGGTAAACTTTTAGGGGTTGCTAATCTGAAATCATCAGAGAGAGGGAAAAAAAGAAGAGAAGCCAATAGAATTCAATTAAAAAAGCAATATAAATTATATATATCGAAGGAAATCTAAAGGAATAGAAAATAGATGATTGATTACAGACCTACATAAAAGTTAAAAAAAGCTTAACATTCTCTGAGAAGTTGGATAAATTTTTTCTTAATAAAGGTTGAAAAAGAAGTAATAAAAACCTCTCTAGAGAATACTATTTATTAGCCAGTCAAAATGCTGACAATAACTGATGTTAGTATCTAGGGTATTTGTTGCAGGGAGGTCAATGTAAAAAACATGGTAGAGTTTTCAGACTTCACAGTATAGCCTGAAATAAATTCTGCCTAGATGCTGAGTTCTGAAAACGCTAATTTACTCCTGAAGCATCTGTCACTATGCAGAGGCAGTAAAAAGAAAGTATAGGTGGGAGAGAAGTGGTATTTAGGGCTTTTGTATCCCCTCAAGGCTGTGTTTTCAGCCCCATTTGTTCCTCTCTTGGTCATGCAAGCTATATATGCCATCAATAAACCAGCCTTGCAAATACCACACTATCTGCCAATGCACAAATACATACAGAAGCAAATGAAGTGCCAAAAAATTCTTTCCTCACTGCAGCTGACACTTGAAACATGTGAATTGCCTGTAAGAAATGCTAGGCAGTGCCCAACCCTGCTTTCCCATTGCAGCAGAGAGGGGACAGATTCCAAACTAAAAAGGTTTCTACAACAACTGAGCTCTCTGAGACAGGAACTCTCTGGAAATGACTCAGTTATGTCTCCCATAATCTTCTTACCAAATATCCAAGCCCAGCAACCTTCAACACAGCTACTCACAACAGTCCAAGATATTTGCTATCCTAGGAAGTTTACTTTTTTCTCTAATTAGTCTGACCCCTTCTCAGTGTTTTCTTGCCAACAGCTTTCCTCTGTGTTATTAAGGCAGCAGAGCCTGCTAGTTACAGGTCTTTGCTGATAAATGCTTGGGCAGTGCTGCACATGGGAGGGGAAGATGTGATACTCCTCGTGGCTCCTATCATCACATTCCCTAGGGAGTCACTGGCTCTCATTGTTCCAGGATGATGCAGCCATCAGCTGCCTGAGAGCAGTTACACCATGGTGGGCAACTACTCTGGCACAATCAAAATCTCTTTTCTTCTTTCCATACAACATCTTAAAGGTATTCAGTCTCTTACACTTGATGAGACACCAGATGAGAATTGTTCTTTCTCATGGCTTGTGTCACTGGGCAATTTTAAACCATGCTTTTTGAAGCTAAGGAAGCAACTTGCAGTCTATGTTACCAACACGGGATGACAAAACTCATCACTAAGCCTCTACTGAGAGAGTTGTCCTTGAAGGAGGGCAATGAAGATAGTGAAGGTTCTTGAGAAGAAGCAGTATGAGGAGAGGCTGAGGACCAAGTGACCTCACTTCAGTCTGAAGAGGAGACTGAGGAGAGACCCCATTGCAGTTACAACTTCTTTGTGAGGGGAAGAGGAGGGATGGGCTCTGATCTCTTCTCTGTGGTGACCAGTGACAGGACCTAAGTGAATGGCCTGAAGTTGCGTCAGGGGAGGTTTAGGCTGGATATTAGAAAAAAGATTCTTCACCCAGAGGGTGGTTGGGCGCTGGAACAGGCTCCCCAGGGAAATGGTCACAGCACTAAGCCCATCTGAGTTCAAGAAGCATTTGGACAGTACTCTCAGGCACGTGGTGTGACTCTGGGGATGTGCAGAGATGGGAGCTGAACATGATGATACTTGTGGGTCCCTTCCAACTCAGCATATTCTATGATTCAGTGATCCTGTTCAAAGAAAAATAAATGGTCACTAATTCCTTCCCCACTTCTAAGGAGTCATTAAAAAAGGCCACCTTTGCTAGTAGATTAGCTTCATCCAACATCAAACAAAACAAAAAGAAAAAACCACAAACCAACATAAAAAAAGAATAAAGAAAATAAAATTTTTAAAAAAGTAAAAAAAAAAGGTTAAAAAAAAAAAAAAAAAAAAAAAAAAAAAAAAAAAAAAAAAAAAAAAAAAAAAAAAAAAAAAAAAAAAAAAAAAAAGGAAAAAAAGTCATCTCTGACAGCAGCAGACAATGTGATATCCAGCTCCCTGACACGTTACTTGTTTTTCTCGTGGCATCTCAAGCTTTCAGCCAATCACCATAGACCACTCATCAGAAGGCTTCTAAACTTCTCTTCCCAAAAAAAGTTACACACTTACAGACACACACACACACACACAGAGAACATAACATAGAATGAATTAATCAAACACTGAGATTTTTTTTTGGCCTTCACAGCATGGAAGGTTTCTATCCAGTCATAATTTTGATTTCTTTTTCCTAAGTAATGTTTTTAAATACCATTGTTACCTCTTCTACAGAAATACCTATGAGCTTCAGAAAGCATTTATAGGTATCTGGAAAATATTAATACTGTTATCCGTAGTATTTACCTGTTTTGAGTACATCATTTGAAACTGTACACAGTAAACCAATAGATTATCTTGTAAAAGATGATCTAACTAGGTCCTGATTTCAAAAATTTTAGATTTTGCATACAACATATACCACTTAACATAAATCCATTATTAAAGGGTTCCATGTAAATGAAGAAAATTACATAAAATAGATGTTTACTACAGAGCACTCACTTATGAGCTAGAAGAAAAAAAAAAAACAGAGAGACACCTGATGGACTGAGGTCAGCAAAGAACAAGTGAAGGAAAACTGTGTAGGAAGAAAGGGAGGAGTCTTTTACTGATTTGGTGACTGAAAAAAGGGAAGTACAGGAAGAGTCCACTCAGTACTCAAGAGTTCCTGTGCCACGAGGGTGCCCAAACTCTGACTCAGGATGACCTCAGCTGAAATGTGTTGTGTGACCAGCAGCAGAGTTGTGGTGGCACATTCAGTAGTAGACAGTAGAGTTTTTTCATGCAGAAGGAAACAAGCAGGGACTCCATCACATGATGGCAGAGGCTGCTATCACCAGGCCACCACCAGATGCTGCTGTATGTTCTCCCAAGACCAACCCACAGGGAAGCAATGGGATCCCTGGGAAATGGCAATAATCTTTCACTTATTAAATGTCTTTGGCTCTCACCCTCCTCAGACACACCTTGTGTATGATAGTGATCGTGGTGAAATGACTGGATTGGTTTGGCCTAAATCAGACCAAAGCATGTTGCAAGCTGCTTTTTTTTTTTTTTTTTACTTTATTTGATAATTTCTGTAATTTCTGTGGGGGAAAAAAAACAACAACAAGCCCAAACCAAAAACCGACAGTAACATCCACAGCATAATTGTGTTTGGAAATGTACAGGCAAAATTTCGCAGCCTTTGGATAAACACCCGTCAGAAACACATACATTGCTTCGAAAGTGAACCTTCCCAAGCCCACAAAGAACAGGTTCTTTTCCACTCAAACTGATCTTATAAGAAACTACAAGCCACCAGTCTTCACATGGTCTCAGAAATACATCTCTTATGTCTCCTCACCTCATATTGCACCAGGAAAAGATCCAGCTATTTTCCTCTCAGTAAACATCAGTGCACCCATTCTTAAGCATCGTGAAGCAATCAGGCAAGACACATATGACTTCATTTAGACACTACTACTCGAAAACACTCAGTTCTCCTCCTGTCTAGAGCAATGGATACATCAGCCTTCCCCCTTGACCCCTGCAGTATTAGCAGTATAGGTGGAGGGAAAGAAGGTACTATGAAAAGACCTATGACACGGCATGAATCACTGAGAAAAATTACAAGTAAGGTAATGTGGATAAAGACCAATTCATCAGACACTGGGTGCTTTTGATGGAGCAGGCTCTAGATATAATAAAGCAGCATATTGTCATGCCCATGATTTGCCAGTATCCTGCACAGTATGAAGTGTGTGTCCATTTTCATGCTGAAAATGTTCGCATTTGTTCACAAGAGAAACATGTTTCCAAACATGGAGCAGAATAGGGGATACTAAGTCCTCAGGAAAGACAGTAGCAAGCAGCATACTATAGGCCAATTCATTATTCCGGTGTATCAGAAAATCCTAATACTCACAAAAGTAGCATTCTTATCTTCAGAGAGACAGAGCTCCTTTCTGTTCCACAGACAGATCTCAGTCACACAGCAACTGTCTGCTGACATTTGATTTCCTTCATTCTCCATAGCCTAAGGCATTAAAGGCACTATCTCTCCGAACTAGAACTGCTACAGAATCACATGGAGGTTTGCTTTTTGGAACTGCAGGTTGGCTCAAACTCTATATTAAGGTTTATAAAGTATAAAGCAAATGGAGTACCTTGCAGTATATCCAGTTATTGCAAGATGTTGCTGCATGATGGAATTTAACTTGAAGGGCATCAAAAATGAATTTGCTGAGAGGGAAGGAGATTGTATTTAATACCCTATGTGTATTTCTGCTGATGACAATCTTTTTAAATCCCATAATATAATTCAGCTTGAATAACTGTTTATTTTAAAAAAACTAAAATATAATTAACACTTCTGTTTCAAAACATACTATTTTTAAAAGCCATCTCACATTGCTAGGAAAATTATTAGAATCACTTTTTACTGCATCATGTATTCTACTCTTACTACATGTGCAGTCACTTCTGTAACCAGCAGAGAGTGAGGGCAGCATGCTGTCCTCTGCAACATTCCGCAGCAATGTTCCTTTTTGGTTTTGTATTATGGAAATATATTGTTCAAACTGCCCTTGTAATAGTTTCCTCTCGTGTATGAGAATAACAGTTCTAATGTAAGGCTAGAAACCATAAAGAGTGAGATTTCTTGGAGAAGAAAAGATTTCTTTCATGTATCCATTAGTTGTTAGCGTATCAGCCATGTATCTGGTGTTTGGGAGTTGCCATCCAAGTATATCAGGAATGACAATCAGGGCTTTGCCAGCGCTGGCAAGTGGTTTGCAAACATATGTCTTGATGTGCTCAACTTGTATTTCCTGCCCACAACCCTCACAGTCAAACCTGTCTCCAATATCACATAGGCCATCATTAGCCATCTAGGAATCTGCAGGGAAGCAAAAATGAAAACCAGTTATTTGCAATAACAATGGTGATTATGAATCATTATCTTCATGCAGTCCCCCCAGTCCCCTCCAGACACCTAACAACACCAACTTGGTAGTGCAAGGTTGGAAGCGAAGAGTGTTTATTGTAAATAGGCTGTTGACACATTCAAATAGGTTGTTGACACATTCATTCCAAAAGTATTCAAGACTTTCAGGTTAGTCAGCACAACCCATGAGTGTGAAAAGACCTGAAAAAGGGCTTATGTCAGTTCACCATTCCTAGCTCTGTGCCTGGAGAAATCCAGCATGTGATAACTGCATTTCCACGTGTGTTACATAATCATTCCTCTCATGTGGGCTTACAGTTCCTCCTCATAGGCAGATACCTTGTAACCTCTTGCTATTTCATTTGGGGATCCCACTGTCAGCATAATGCTTTTCTGACTACTGTTCCCCTAAAGTTTTCTTTCTGTATGTCCCCTTTTCCTTCCTCCTTAGGGAACCCAAAGCTGTGCTGCCTACATGCACTTTGCTGGTCGATTGTATCCCCTGCTATGTAAAATCCTTTCCCAGGGAGCACATCATTAATTGGCATCTCTAGAAGTTATAATGAACCAACTCAAAGAAGATAAATCAGCAGAAAGTTTCCCTGTAAGTTACGTACTATGTAATCTGAACTGAGAGTAGTTAGAAGAATAGAGAGATATACCACTGTTGTGCGTGTAACACACCCTCATACATCACAGATATGTAACTTCTCCACTGGCATACATTTTAGCTGAAAAACTGGAAAGTACTGCATTTCTTCTCAAGTGAAGGAAATTTTCTGAAGAATTTATGACCTAAGAGGTCTTCTTACAAGAATCCCTCAAGTTTAGTAGAATTTCTTGTTCCTTTCAACAGGAGACAAGCCACTGTAGCCTGTTTTTAAACCAAACAAATATTTGTTGCCCTTCTCTTTCCCTTCCATGGGCAGTAGATGGGAATCTTTTCTACCCTAGTCTGAGAAACTGTTTACCCTTGCTTTGCTACCACTCTTAACTGATGAGAATGGAATTGTTTGCTTATTAACATGAACTAGTCTCTTTTCCCATATAAGTGTACACAGTGGAATAATATTCCTTGATCTGGCTGGCCCCCTCACTAAAGTGAAATGCAGGATGCTGGCAGTAAAAATCGAATGCACTCTTCAGTGCTGAACTGGGTTTTGTTAGGAATATATTTTAACCATTCATCCCTTTCTAGATATTCTAACTAACTCAAATAGATGTCAAGTATTCTAACTAATTCAAATATATGTCAAATAAAACCTTTATACACTTCCAACACTCCCTCCCCTCTTCAGTTTCTCTGCTACATTGTAACAGAGTAAATGGTATTAAAAACAGTTTCAATACTTAGTCTATCACACAAACCCTCTCTATAAAATACAACCAAATGGCAAACAATTTGGGTAAGACCCAGTTTAGGCAGAGTCTGATTTGTGGACTTCTAACACTGCCGCCACAGCACAACAGCATCTGTGCTGTTCTCTCACCCACAGTGGTGAGCCTGGGGCAACAGGATAAACACAGAAATAGGTCACAAGATTCAAAACAGCTCTAGTTTGAAACACTTCTGTGCTTTCTCCTTCACCCATTTATTCATTTTTCCCTCTGCTCATCAGCCCTTGTCCAGTTCCTTCTACGGCATGTCTTCAAGGTGGCAGCTTCCCATTTTCTCTTCCAGAAAGCTCTGATCCTTAATCATAGAAGTGCCAGACACAAAACTGGAGAAAACGGTCTCCACAGTACTCCATACTATAGTTGATTCTCCTACCTCTAGTGAGCACTGGTGATGCTTGAATGGTAGAAGTTCAGATTTACTAATTGCTATTTACTAGTTGTTGAACACTACCTGTTCGGTGATAAATATTTGGGCTTCCTCTCTCAACTGAGTTTTAGTTTTCTGAGTAATTTTGAAGTGGTTTTGCACTATTTTGTCAATCAATTTTAACAGAGAATTGCAAGGTAATTAACTTAGAATTTTGGAACCAGTACTGTGTCATGATGAAAATTCCATTAAACTACTTAATATAACTGTATTTATACTTGTTCATATGAGAAAAAAAGATCTTACTATGAGAAACCATAAACAGAATACCTTTGGGGTAAAATTCACATCATGTTTCTTCCATCTCATTGTCTTGTCAAGTTCTAATGATATTTTAAGGCAATCTGATTTTACTATGTACAGGAGATAAATTGATAAATATTCAGTAGAGCCACATAAAATGCAGGGTGTGGCAATGCTGTATGACAACCAGTGTTATCTCTGAATAACTACAGACTCCTAAGGGCTATAAGACTCCTTCACCTTTAATCACAACCCAGTAAGCTGGTGACTTGATGCTTGCTGCACTGGAGGGGGGCTTTGCTTGCTACAGCTTCCCACTTACTAGGAAGCCAGGTGTCTTTTGATACTGGAGTAGCTTTATTGCAGGATTTGACAGGGACCATTCAGAGCATTGATTACTGTAATTAGAGCCGAAATCCCTAAAATCTCCCTTTCAATCAAGGAAAGGGGCCCCATCTTGTGGACATTTCCTGGAGCGAGTATGGTCTGGCTGTGAAGCTGTTGACCACGGTGCTGTCCATGCAGTGCTGAAAGAGTAGCCGGGATAGCCAGCTGCACCAGAATCTCACATTATGAGATTCTGAGCCCATTTATGTCTGGGCTCAGAAGTCAGGGGTTATGTTAAAAATCCACCTCATTTCCTTTTCCCTAGGCAAACCATCCTCCCATTTCTGCAGGTGTGAGGAATCCTGCCTCAATACAGGTTTTAAAAACCTGGAGAGAAGTTTTACGCACTTCCTGCAAACCCCTTACCTGCACACTGAAGAGCAGGAATGAGGGCAGAGTGGGGTGACCTGAGATGAGGTCAGGGTGTCCACCACGGTCAACCAACCCAGACCAGGAACAATTTATCAGGGGTTCCTGAAGCAATGGCACACATGGTCACATGCTGTGAGCAGCAGGAGAGCCTGGATCCCAAAAAATGCTGGAGACACCGTGTGCCAGCCCTAATGACCAAGGACTGAGTACATTTGGAGAAGAGTACAGTCGGGCTTTCACATCTCTTCTATAAAAGTTGTTTGCACAACCTGCAACTGCATCCCACACACACTATCCCACACCTACAACCTCGCTCCTTAGCTTCATCTAAGGAGGCTTCCCACTGAACACTTATTTTTAAGAACCTGTGTAGTCTTTGGGAAAACAGACAGGAAAAAGCTGTTGCATAAACGATGTGTGTTTCTAGTCCACTTCAAACAGGTTTTAACAACTGGCATTTTTCACTGCAAAAATGCAGGACAAGCTACAGTAGACAATTGCTGTCACAGCTCTCTTGAATTCCTATTTTCATAATTACATGCTTCCCCCTGTCTCCTACAAAATTGACATCATGTATGATGCTGCTTTCACAAACCCATGATTTTTCTTAGGTCAAGTAGGCAGAGGAGCGGTGCCAAGGTCCTGAAGATTTCCTTGGCCTATTGTGGCAATGTTGTGGGATTGGGACCTGGATGTTTA
Source organism: Empidonax traillii (assembly GCF_003031625.1). Classification (NCBI taxonomy): domain Eukaryota; kingdom Metazoa; phylum Chordata; class Aves; order Passeriformes; family Tyrannidae; genus Empidonax; species Empidonax traillii. The sequence goes on from NW_020955442.1 coordinate 471,588, forward strand.
CCTGCACGAGGTACGGCTAGTGACCTGGTACAGCCATCTGGGAATATGGGCTAATGGAGACTTGTACAGAAAGCACCCAGTCAGGTCAGCGCGGGGATTTTGGAGATTAGAGGATGTTTGAAGTTGAAGGCACCACTGGAAGTCACCTTATCCAATTTCCCACTGTGGGTCAGGACAAGATCGCACCACTCAAAGCTTCACTCACCCTAAAGGGTCCAAAGAGGGAGATTCTGCCACTTCTATTAGCAGGTTACTCTAGAGCTTGGTTGTGAAACATCTTCCCCTCCTCAGAGCTCCATACTTCCCCCAGCTCCTGCTGCTTCCTTGCTTTTCCCTACGCCCTTCCGACACTACCGTCTCCATCACCACCTCAGAAGGTGAAGGCGGGGGCAGACTCCAAGCCCGGCCTCGCCCCATTCCCGCTTCCCAGCATCTTTCTCGTCAAGCCAGGCCCCACAGCTGCCGGGATCCGGGGCGGGAAGAGCTCTTGGCAGCAGTTGGTGCCCACCCACAGGTGCCTCTCCTGCTAGACCCAAAGCGCAAAGCACATCTAGGGAAGTATTAAAAAAAAGTACCTAAACCAAAACACACATACTTTTCATTTATTCTTCTCGGTATCAGAGGAAACTCATTTCAGCAGGTCAGTACCTAGAGCTGAGTTGCAGAGCATGGGGCTGCTGCTGTCAGCTTTGCAGATGCACATCACCCCAGCAAGAAGGCCAGGCACCAAGATACCCGTGTGCTCACAAATGGCATCTCCCTTGGCTCTAACACAGCACTTGTATTTTGCATTTCAAGTTTTGTTCTCTCTGACTATGGAGCATCCTCGGTCACCATGTCCACAGCCATGCCTCCATCGACACAGCTACCCAGGAGGTGAAGACAGGCATGCTGACTGGACACACAGACACTGGCTGGCACGGCTGAGAGCTGAGCAGCAAGCAATGTGTACAGTGCCTCATGGCTTCTCTCCTCACAGCAATACCGTTTAACATACTCAGTCTGTAGAGGTATGTAGACAACCACCATGTCATGACCATATATTAACACTGATAAGATAGCAGTGTGTGAAACTGCCAGACGTCCCATACCAAAGGGAAAATAATATTAATGTAGATAGCCAGCCTTAACTTACGGCAAAATGAACAACGCAACAGAGTGAGAAGCTGTTGTAGAAAATAAAAACAGACATGGGTTCCTCAGAGAATCTCTGAGTAAACACTAGTTGCCAAATCATTACCAAGGTAAAAAAAAGGGCAGCAGGTCAACAAAACTGAAGCCAGTGTGGTAAGAGTAAATGGGGCTGCTTATTTTTGTTTATGCATTATGTAGTTGGAAAGATGTAAAGGGGACAAAGAACAAGGGATAAAATATGAAGCAAGTGGTATAATCAGGACTGAGTGGGGGTACTTGTTTGTCAGCCCCGTGCCTGATCACCACAGTTTAAACTAGTACAACAAATCCACTGTTTCCACAGCGTTCACGTAATAGAATATGCTGAGTTGAAAGGGACTCATCAGGATTAGGTACTAGTTATATTTTTCCTTGACGTTCATGAAGAAATACTAGAAATACCCTTCTTAATATTGCCAGGGTGATACCTGGAGAGTGCCACCTAACATCATCACTCCTTCCTAACTCTTTAACACAGCTAAATGTTTTTTTTCACACATGGGAAATTCTGCCAAGGACAGTAGTGTAACTGAGACAAATGTTTTGTAGATAATAAAAGAAAATGTGTGTATGCAAAACCAGGGTGCTTGCATGTTAACACCTATGGCCACCAATCATCATACCAAAACAAAGCCTGAAATTACTCAAGTAAATTGAAATTACTCAAGTAAATTGTAATTACTCAAGTCATGCTCACTATTAAAGACAAATGGACAAACAGTATCATTACTATCAAGGTCATAATGTAAAATAATTAAGCAATTAGAAAGCAAGGTAAATTCAAACAACTTTTTAATGCCTAATCAGTCTTTAGTCCAGTTTTGATTTCACAATATTCTGTAAATATTGTAAAAAAATAATTTAAAACTAAAAATTAAAGTGTTTCTGTTTTAGTTTATGACAACTTTCAATGTATTTTTTCCTTGACTGTTTTCCTCTCTCAATTAAATCAGTCACTGATCTTGAAGCCTAACAATCCCTTCTGCTATTGTCAAACAAACATTTTGATCCAATCAAACATATCCTTTCTAGCTTCTTCAATATAAGGTTTATCATCAGGTTTCATATCTTCTGGCTTCAGTTGTGCAAACCCATGAACTTGTCCAGGATAAACTTTAATTTTATATGAAACTTTACAATACTGTTTCAACTTCTCCTCCAATAAGAAGATCTGTAAAAGAAAGTGTTTTTCCATTATGTTATGGCTGTTTTTTTTAAGTTTGCCAAACTTGCCGTTTCTCATAGAAAAAACCCTCTTTGGGATGTAAGACTGAAATTTAATTTATTTTTTTTTTTAAGTATTGCTGAGTCTAAGAACCTCAACAGTTACAGCAAAGATGGTTTGGTAAATCTCATTGTCATAAAGGAACAGGTGCATTTCTATTCAGATTCTTAGGCTTGTCATCTATACTTTAAGCACTGATCTTGAGAGAACATGTTCCATAAACCTTAGTGACCGTCAGTCCAAAACATTTTGATAGGCTTAGTAACAGAGTTTAGGAAAACACAAAGGTTAGGTTTTTTTTAGTTTGCTTTACAAAAAGACACTGTTCCTGCATAGTCTTTTGGTGATAAGTATATGCAAAGTACTGATCACGTGTTTATGTATACATATACATCTGTAGACACATTCTTGTGATTACTTCCATTAAAAAGTTAGAAAATAGGAGAATGAACACTTATTTTACCTCAAAAACTTAGTTCTGCCTGTTGTGCAGATTAGAGAGAGTACTGTAATTTATTTCATGTTCTTTCTTTTTTTATTTTTTATCGTTGTCACTGAAGGAAAAGAATTTATGCACAGAAGAGGGCACCAGTTTCCTACACATATATTTATCCAGCCTCTCAGATATGCTTACAGCAGGGGTTATATCAGAACATAGATGGCAGCCAGGAGTCAAAAGAGAGTCCAAAAATTTTTATCATCTCAGTTAAAATCCACACCCACTCTTCTCATATGGTTAAATTTTTCTTCTTGTGCCAAAAGCAATTAGTCATTTGCCTCAATCATCAGAAAGTTCAGTTACTAAGCTGAAATTACTTTTTTTTTTTTTCTCCAACTGAGTGGCCTACCTATTTCTCATCCATAGCAGTAGTATCCAAGGTTTTGAGATGCTTGGCTCATACCAGCTGGATCTCCCTGCCCAGTTTCATACTTTGCTTATCTAGCCACTCAGAGTCTGATGAATGGTCTTTACTGCATTTCTCACATCAAAAAAGAAGCTTTGAATAACCTAAGCAAGATATATGGGAAGTTGAGATATAAACAAAACAATCCAGACTGTCTGGATGGTTTCTGAAAATAGTTTCTAACAAGGATTTTTGTGGGGGATAAATGAGCTACCGGAAAAGAAGAAGTATTTCCAGTACAACAGCTTACCTGATCCAAAGAAATGGTGTGGTCTTTTTCACCAAAAATGAAAAACGTTGGATTTAGTAAATTGTATCTTTCTTCAGAATCTCTAATTATTCCTATAATGTTTTGAGAAACAGTCTGTTAGTGAGGTTAACAGTCTTGCAAGACAAATGGCAAATTAAAAGATAAAGTTTCTATTCAAGTTTACTCATTAGGTGCATTACTTAGATCAGGACAGTTTATATTCAGATGGAGAAAAAGCATTTGGAAAAGACATCTTGTTACTCTCCAAGAACTAAAACAATATTAGAAAATTATTGCGCAAAATAAAGCAATTTTTTTCTTGTTTACAGTATTAATATTTTTATACATATATAGCATATTGCTGAAATAACCATAATTAAAATCTGCAACTCACCTTTGAGTTTTACAGAAATTGCTACAACAAAGCAATAACTACAGTTACAAACTATGCATAGTCATGTGAACCCGAGTAAGTTTTCATGTGTTCTACACTACCATAGAGGGACACCCCAGCGGTTAATTGAGGATTTTTCAGCATCAAGTGATGTACTGCCATTCCACCCCAGGAAAACCCAACGATACCAATCTTCTTTGCACCGCATTGTTCCTTTAGATACTTCAAGACAACATCAGCTTCCCTAAGACATATAAACAAAAGTAAACTAAGGACTCTATTGCAGAAGCAATATTTGACAATTTAAGAAGAAAATTACAAGAGACACATGATTTTGTTTTCTGTGTCTGCACCCCCAATCATTTAATACAGAGATTACTTTTAAAAGCACATTTCAACCTAGAACAGTGTCTTCTATTATTAAACAAGAGTTAACATCTCTGGTCCTAGTTTAGGACAGTACAGGTGTAGGTACTTTAATACTTACCTGAATTGTCACCTGTTCCTGTGTTTTCAAAATTAGCAACTTTTTAATTGAACCACTTTGTCTAGGAGAGGACAACTAAAGACAAGACATATCTGCAAGTAGAACAACATCTTGCATTATGGACTGGAGGAATAGATAAGCTTCACTGTACTATCTCTACAGAGTCCACCTATTTAGATAAAGATTTATCTTGATTATGTCATTCCTGTTGCATGAGTTAATACTAAAATATCCTACCAAGCCCACATGCAAGAATGTTATACTGAGGTAGCAATTACTCAAAATTACATTGTCAGCATCTATACTGTTTAAAACAACAAGTTTTACATGAGGTATAATGAGAAAAAAAATGAAAAAGGTCAATTTATTTTTAAAATTTCTGACTTCTTAGGTCTCAATAATTTAATCTTCTTCATCATCTACAGAGTTTGAAATATAGTTTAAATGTAGACTGCATAAACTAATAACTATATTTTCATACATTAGGTATATTAGTGTGGTCATCACAGGTTTAGTTAGACTGACAAAACAACCCAACATTATGAGAGTGACATGAAGAGGAGATTGTGCCCTAGGCCTATGGGCAGGCTCTCTCAGATTTAGCTTGTTTGGAAGGGTACTAAGGAAGTCATAGGTGTGTTGGATTCCAAGTTCTCTGGAACAGTAATAGATTTAAACTAGAGGGGACTCTCAAAAGTAAACACTCAAAAGACAGCACAAGCATGTCCTGAGATCTCAATTTTTTAAGGCAGTGTCCACGTATCTGCTTACTCTTTGGAGCAGAATTTTTTATAGTTGTTAGTCATTTGCCTTTTCAAAAAAATCTGTCACAGTTTCTGCAACTATACAGTCAAAAGCATCCTTTAGAGGTGTTGAAGTTAGGCCGTGACTGCTGGGGTATCTGGAGAAGGTCAGAAGAACACTTGTGGCTTACAGCTGGTAGTTGAATAAAAGGGTATCACTGCCTCACTATCATCTTCTGAAGTTTTGAGCTATGGTGATAGATGCAGTATAGTTGGTCAGATGTATCTTGGGTTTTGGGCAATCTTGCAAATTTTTATGTAGTCGTGCTCAGGAGAATATTATCTGTACCTATCATAATCTACAAGGCAGAAAGCAAGGTGGGCAAGTGACAGCTGGTAGACAACACCAGCAATAGTAGAAGAATTTTCCTCCTTATCTTGAGGAACTGGGGGCAGAATCAGCACTTGTGGATGAGAGTGCTGGGTATTTCATAGCTTGTGAAACACTGTGAGTCTGTGTGGCCAGTATAACATAGTTAGAAAAGGGCCCAGAAAAACAAGATGGGGACAATAAGCAGGGTGATGAGCAGAGCAGATGATCCTTTTCAAATCCCAACCAAGAAAGTGCCTAGACCCACAGAAGAATCACCCAGAATTAGCAATTGTGTTTGTGTAGCCACTTTGCCCTGCTGTGAGGTGCCATTCTAACATTTCATACAAATTCCCCTTGTTTGCTGAATGCTTTTTAAAGTTTAAGTACAAATATGTATCTTACTTGTCTACTTTCATAGGATCATGATGTTTCATCCAGTCAGCAAAGTCACCCCAGTGATCAGTAGATTTCCAGGGTTCTGTTCCCTTGAAGAAATCTGGGCAGATGGCTCTGTGTGAGACATAGAATTAAGTTAATTTTCATATCCAGTTGGGAAGAATCTGTGGATGTCTAAATGTCTCCTAATGTCTTCCACTCCAAAGTGGAACAACCATACTATTCTGACAATCAGCAGAGCTAAAAGTATATGTCTTTCTGAGGAAGAAACCCCACCAAATCACAAATGAACACTCATTGTTTCGTTAGACACACTTAATACAAAAGTAGAGGAATTAAGTAACCCCCCTGATTCTATGTACTTATATAACTCTTTTCTATTAAAAAGATAAAGCACATGTTCAAAAGGTTTGGTTTTGAAAAGCTTATACAACTGAAAATAGATACCAGCGTCTACCTTTTGGTCACCTATGTTACCACATAAGCAAAAACACTGGAACTTCATGACTACTTGTGGCTTTGTGCTCAGGTAGCCACTTTTAACGGGTTAGTTTTAGTATCTTTGGTGGCTTTGTGGAAATGGTTTTTTCCCCTGCTTTTTTATTCACTCAGACTGAAAAGACACGGTTGCCCTATATGTGTGGGAAACATCATATGCCATGCCTAGCTTTGGGCCTGGTGATCTATTAGTGCATTTAAGAGGAAGATAGGAAAGAAAATTGCTTACATATATCCATGACCCGCAATCAAATCGACTATGTATCTAATATCTGGGAACCTCCATCCAAATACATCATGAACTACAATCACAGCTTTGTCCGTGGAAAAAGATGGTCTACAAACATATGCCTTAAGGTACTCAATTTGTACTTCATGTCCAAGGCATCCATAGTGAGATCTGTCTCCAGTATTATATAGAAAAGGATCAGCCATTTGAAAACCTGGGGGGGGTGGGGGGGGGGGTGGGGAAACAAGAAAGTAAAAATAATTTGTTAAAACAAATTATTAAGGGCATATATAGGCAAACATGATCTGCAGAAAGTAGTTCAGTAACTTCTGTAAATAACATTGAAATCCTTGTTTGAAAGGAGAAAGTAGGAAAAAGCAAAAGTAATGTTCCAGTGAAGAATGGCTCTTAGTCTACTATGTATTATTAAGATGAGAATGAAGACAAATACCAAAATCAAAGTTATAAAATTATAAGTAACCTGCACATGTAGATCTTGATACTCATGTTACATTTCTTCTGCTCCCATGTGACTCTGTCAGCACTGGTGTGATGCAGGACTGCTTCAGATGTCACTCTCTCCCCAGGCACGGGGCCATTGTGGGGACTTCATGCGTGTTTCTCTGAATTATTTGTAAATACCACAGCACTCAACTGCTACATTACTGTATAGTGCTCAGTGCTTCTCTCGGTGCTGGTTCCTGCTAGCTAACCTGTGCTTCTGCAGCAGCATCACAGTTGGTCCAGGAGCAGACATATTGGATGCAGTTATTGAAGAACTGCAGCATGGATTTGTGAATTAGATTCTCATGTGTTGGGCCTCTATGCCCTTGAAAGGGATTGCAGGAAAACAAGCATATATGTAAAGTTCCTTCAGAATGTGTGAGAGCATTTGTTTTTTTCCCTTCTCCAAAAGTAGCAATTATGGACAAAGAGCCAGTAGATGTGCTAGACAGATTAAAGTCAAAAGCTGTTCTGACTCTCTGTGTCAGGAGCTTGGAATGGACTCTGTGCAAAAAGTAGATTGTGATCCTGTAATTAAAACTGGTGTTACAATGCATCTATACAAGGTATCCAATTAAGTCTTCAGGGGCAATGTTAATAGTAGCATTTCCCAGTCATGAACTGACTTTGAAACTGTCCTTGGGGATGCAGTGCACATACTTATACATTATGCTCTGCTTCATCATTTCTACATCAGCCTATTATATGATTTTGGGTTGTAACATGTACTTCATAAAACTATCTAATCTTCATGAAAGTGCAGCAAATTCTGGTAAAAATGTATGCCTTCCTCAGCTCTCCATTAACTACAGCAGCAGAGGGCTAGATTTCACAGACTAATGTGAAATTTTGCCGAGGCACTACAGACACATTTGGAACCATGGTGCAGACAGACTGAAGAACAGAGAATTGATGCCAAAGAGACTTACTGTTTTCTAATGTCTTACACAACACTTCCCAATTTGCATGATTCACACAGCCTCAATAACAGCATTCAGATTTTATGTTCATTTAGACTGCTTTATAACCAAGACAATAAGCCTCCCCAGTGTATAGTGCAGAGACACTGTCTTCCCCATCCTCTCACAACCCTGGGGCTGCTCTCACCAGATCTGGCAGAGCCAGCACTGAGTCTGAGCAAATACACTTGGCTGCAACCAGAACCCCTGGCTGATAGTGTGATGTAGAGATACAGGAATGGGGCAGATGTGGCTTTCCTGCTAGAATTAAGCTGCTTCAGGATTAGCCATTAGGTGGATCATCTCTCATCATGAGTAATCCTCTGTGCTGATACAATTAACATGTGTTAATTGTTCTCCCACCTTTCTTTAGCACAGAGCTTGTGCTAAAAAGCATGAAGTAGCCTGATCTTCAGGTCTAAAACCTCCATTGTTTCGGCATCATGTGAAAGAGAAAGTTGTAACTCACATGGTGGAGTATCTTCCAGTTTAAGCCTGCCATAATGCTTGAAATGCCTGAAAATGCTCGAGAGAGGTCCGTTCATTCAAATGCTTCCTACCTCTCTTTTTATAACCTAAGATGAATGAGCCTGTTGAAATGCAAGAGGCTGCCTGGAGAAACCACAGGCACACCTAAAGATAGCTAACACTACTGGCTTCTGAAATGGCAGCCACAGCCTTACTCGACTGAGGGCTTTTGTTCAGAAGGGCACAACCTGTGGTGTCCCCTTCAAGGAAGTAGAGTTTAGGAGGCATTAAGCTATGAAGTAGTTATGAAACAGCCTACTCCCTATCTATTGGTTGCTTCTCAGAAACCATTTCTTTGGCCTATGCTGACTGAGCCCTAGCCAGCTGGCTCTCCTCCAGACACCAGGCTGCAGAGAACGTTAGTAAATAGTCAACCACACCTGAACTGCTTAGAAGTTTGATGGGATCCTGTTCAGTCAGAAGCTTTATTTGCTCCAGCCTGCTTTGTCCCACGCAATGTGGTGTGGCAAATCAACAAGCTAGGGTATTTCCTACCTATCCTGTCTCACCTCATTCCCTCTTCCCATAAGTTTCAGCCACTACACTTTTCCTTTTCCTGCTTTCCCTGTGGCACGGTTCCAAGCACACAGCATCTCGCCTTTATGCCCCGAGCCTTATCACTGAGGTCCAGCACAGAGGAGATGCAGGGCCTGGTGGGAACAAAGGGAAAACTGGCTACTGTTAGCAGAGAAAAACGACAGATATTGAGGAATCTGATGTCATCCTACTGCTCCTTAAAGGTCTTCTTGTAGCTTCTCCTTCTCACCAATGGTCCTGCTCTTCCTTGAGTGTCTTTACACCATTCAGCTTTTGTGCGAGTAACATAAAAACTGAAGGAAGTTATTTACATAAGGCAAAGGTGGGTTCCTTTGGGTGGTAGGACAGACACAAACTACTGCATTTCTGGGGAGCAACAAATCACATGGCTAAATTCTGCTGAGACTTAATTTTCAATAGGAAAAAACCAAATCCCTACTTGGAAAATTAGGTTAAAATCTTTTAAAAAACAGTCAGGTTAAACAGAGGCAAAGGTATTCCTCAGGATAATCTCCACTCCTCAGAAGATGAGTATGAGCACGTGATCTCAAAGTGCTGTGCTGTTTGGCAGGGCCTTGGACTACTGATGCCAAGATGTGACATCTCTGCCCTTTTCCTGGGTCGAGTAATAACATTCTAAACTACAACAGTATTTTATTTCAATGCTAAGTGTTCAATGGACCAAAAAAGGAAATGAATGGAAATTCATTACCATAAGGGCAAAAAAAATTATTATAGTCCTTTAATGTGAACTTGCTACTGATGAAGATAAATTACCAATGTCCTTAGAACTATCACTGTGCCACAGCTTGTAGCAAGGACTCAAAATGAAATCCAATCTTTCCCAAAGTTGACAGCCTTTATCTTCACCTTATCCACCCCTTGATACTATGCTTTGTGCAATCCTTTTACTAAAACCAAAGTAATAGTATCTCCAAAGGAGTAGATTTTGCTGAATGTTTCGTGCCTTTTCAAAGAGCTATACCTTATTGCTTAACAATTTCAGATTTTCCTATTTATCACTGGTAAAAGTAGTTATCCTTTTCTTCTGCCAACTCAGTCTATATGGACCAGTTTGCCATCACATACCTGGAGTATGGGATCCTGTTTTAGCCCAGCTTGCTTCTTCTGCTCAGTGAGACACCAGCTAGATTTCTTTAAACACAAAAAGAAAAAAAACAGCTCTGCTGACAGTTTTGCTCCTGGTGCTGCCCATCCAGTTTCCAGGTGCTCTTCAACTCTTCTGCAGACTTTGGGATTGGGAAGTGAGGAGGAGAGGCTTAGCACAAGAGTCATCCTGAACGGAAGGGGTGGAGACAGATCATGCAGAGAGGCAAGGTGCAACAGGCTTCACATCAGTTGCCTTTACTCTACCTTTTATTATTTATTATTTAAGGAGTTTAGAAAGAAAGATGCACCCAAACACTGTACTACACTATTAAGTGTGTGATGCAGCCTTTTCAGACACTGCAGACACTTTTGACCTCAGCATATATGACTGAGCCACTCAGCATCACTGATACATTAGCTGATGCATTTTCTTGAAGAATATTCATGTTATTTTATTGACAATGATAAATGTCTTTAATGGAATTTGAAGTGAATTAAGATGAATTTGTTACGGCAAACTTGCATCATAAAAAACTTTAGTCTCCCTAGCACATAGATTAAACATACTATAACCACACCCACAAGTATTCCCAACAAGTTGAAAAGTGTTCCAAGTTATTTTTGATTAGACTTGCTTTCAACAAGTGAGAAAGATTTCAGTCTGTAGTTGCTCGTTGAAATTTTCCATTCCTATTTCCATATTGGCACTGTGTGCAAGGAACATTAACTTAGCCCTTAGGTTGAAGTATACTATAGTTTTCATTTTCTCTGTGTGTGTACATGGTTTGAGTGTGTGTGCGTGTTGGGGAGGAAGAATGCAAGAGACAAAAGAACTCATAAAAAATGACGAAGTTTTAAGTCATAGATCAATAACGAAATTTTGATTCTTAGTGTATATGACAAACAAGTCCCACAGCCATCTGGTAGACATGACTCAGCAGTACTCTGTGTGGTAGTGACCACTGTAATCTATGATCACCTGTAAAAGAGGTGAAGGATGGGTTCGGTTCATCAAACTTCAGGCATTTACACTAGTTTGTATATGTCAGCAAGGTGTCTACACTCCCACAGTCATCATCAAGATTTACAGTATGATTCACACTCCATTAGTGCCTTCTTTCAAATGAAATAGATAGTCCCCTTGATGCCCCCAGCTGTGTTGATCATGGAGTTTAATGGTAGTTAACCCACCTAAAGCAGGTGTAGATTCCTGTGCTGAGTGCATAATCACCCAAGCACAATAAGTCCCACCTCTGTGTGCTGTGGAAACTGCACATAACATAAAATTTAAGCTTGTCATGACCAGGAAGAGGGTGTTTGTCCTGTCATACCTGTCAGTAGCTTTGCACATCAGGATTGTACAAGAAACTATTAAAAAGATTGCTTATGTTGCAAGGGAGGGAGAGGAAAGCTTCACAGAAAAGATCGAGTTTATACTTTGATATTAATGGCATCTTGCTTGAATTTGTCTAACCCCACCTGAGTGGGTATGCTGTACTCAGATCCACAAGACTGAACTATCAGTTTTCCTACCTTGTCCCCACAGAACTCAGGTCTGGCCAAGCTGCAGTCCCCTGTGGAACAGATTGGACCAGTAGAAATATCTGATGCCACATGCATCTCATGACTGTAAATCCTGTCTTGGTGCCCATCCTTGGAGGTGGTTAGGGTGAAAGGAGACCAAAGGACTCACTCTGCTGTAATGCAAGCCTTTACCTGCACACTATGATTATGTTCGACCTGCAAATCATCTATCATTTAGATCTCCCATACATGAAGAGACGGTTTTTGCCCCTGAAAGATACAATCAACTCTGTAATAGACTCAGGATTATGGCAGTCATTGCATCCATGCACTTCCTACAGTCTCAAGTAACTTACGTATTTAATTGTTTATACCTGTGAACATGTCTATCTTTAGGATTAAAAAAAAAAAAAAAAAGAAGAAGAAAAAAAAAAAGGAAGAAGACAGAGAAGGGTTGGAATAAGCACAACATATTTATTTGTTCAAACACACAGTGGTAAAATTTCTTCTTGACCTGAAATACGCAGTTGGTTTTTGGTTGGATTTGTTTCTTTTTTTTCTGAAGTTTCTCACCCACACTTCTCCAATTGCTTCTTCTGGTTTTATAGAAATGTGTGTGGAATAAAACCCCAAAATAAATCATCACTGCTTTGGCTGCAATTTTAGCTGTATGTTAAAAAAAGAAACAAGAACCTAGGACATGCAAGCCTGCTGTCCCAAGGCAAAATAGAAAGGTATTCCCTCCCAGACAACTACTGATAGACAAAAACCCAGAAAGACAAGTACTCTGGTGGCATCTAGTGCAGAAGTGAGAGAGTCAGATGGAGAAACCAGTGAACAGGCTTAAACATGCTTACGGTCACCTGGTACAGCATTTAGAGTGCTGCTGGTAACAACAGACTCATCAGAAAGTTGAAATCGTTACAAAAGTTATACTTACATTGTGAAAAACCTGTTCAAAGCTTCTAGAATGAGTGATGCTCTTCTTGCAGCCTAGAAGCTGCAGGCAAGGCAAGAGGGACGGTGGGGCTCCCCTCTCCTCTTGTGCAGTACCTGCCAGCAACAGCAGCCTTGTTAAGGGGTTACCTCTATGAGGAACTAGTGGAGAGGCTCTCAGGAAGGGTTAGAGGACAGGCATGGTGGGATGGGGTAAGAATAGTGCAAGGCCAGCTGTAATGTCATAAGGGGCTCTGCACCCAACCTCTGCCTTGATAGCCAGAGGAATCCTTTGGGATTTGGGTCGCTTCAAGAGGGGAGAATAGCTATTCCTTCTCACACAACTTCACTGAAAAGAGAGCTGCCTTAATGGGCTTGTAATTTGGAGTTTGGTTTGGTGCGCTTTTTTTTTTTTTTCTGTATGTTATCCCGATGCCTTTTCCTGTATCCAGTAAAAGGCTGCATACCTGAAGTTATCTACTGAGTCATCACTCGGGAAGGAAGAAACATATTATAACAAATCTGACTTAATATTTCATGTTTCTGGCTTTAGTCTCTAGTTAGTGTTGAATGAAAATCCTTGGAAATCAAGGTCTTCTTACTGCAAATCAAGGCTTGGTGGGAGGTTTACATGTACAGATACTTTCCCTGTCATCAGCGAAAACAACTCTCACACTTATGATTTTGTTCTTTGCCATCTACCTAGCATAGTACTCTGGAGTTTGTGGCTGCCTTTGCCTGGAGCATTACAAAAATTCTCCAAGGAATCCTCTGATCTGGTTAGTAGTGAGCTGTATCCCCACTATTTCCCATGCTTTCACATGTGTCTGAGAAGAAAGGCTCTGAAGTCTGTCCTCTGTGGGAGTGACTTTATCTGCTTCATCTGATTGGCAGGCATGGCCATGTTCCCCGCACTGATCAGAGCACCCGCTGCTCCTCACAGGGCACCAGGACCCAGGCCAGGACGATTGCTGCTTCTGCACTATAAAATCTTTGCATCTCTCACCATGCTTCCACTCCCTTGTGATTTTATTAGCTTCTGAAAAGAGACTCAGTCTGTCATCTTCCCTCCCATTCGGCCACCTCCCCCTTGCATCCTCCTCTTCTCCTGGCTTTCCACTTCACTCCATATCAGTAGGTTATTTGAAGCCACTGGTATCAACTGGTTTCTGGTTATCCCTTTTAATATCCCTCTGAGTGTCCTGGGGTTTTCTGGAGGTAGGCTAGGGTCAAGTCTCAGAGCATAAGAGTACTTATCTACCTAAAATCAAAAGTATGGCTTTGACCACAGGGGCAGGAGGATGATCTGCAAATTATAGTTTTCAATAGGTATGTTTGCTTATTGGCAACATAGAACTGGTTGACCCAACAGCTTCTGAGTTTCTCACACCTGGACTGAATTAATTTTTATATAAAAATAAATTGTGAATGTTTATGCTCACATTTTCTATTTTTTGCTGAAAGAGCCTATGGGATTTCAGAGGGTGTGCTTTGTAAACTTTATTGAAAAAGGGTGGAGTATAACTTTAATTACACCAAAGCAATAACAGGAAAACTATTCAAATATTGTGGGTGACATGCAAAGAGGCATATTAAAATTACCTAACACTGTCCAGGTGTTGCTAGGTTATTCAGTAGCTCGTCACTTTAATAAGAAACACTTTTAATGGAATTTCAGTACAAGCAAATTATTCCAAATAATAATGAATATTAAGAGCTATATATGGGGAAATAACAATGGCTCCAAAATAGGTATCCCAGATCAAAGGCAGCGTCAGTTTTTCCCTGAACGCTATGAATGCAGACATGAGCAAGACAACAGAATTAAGAGTACGTGGATTATTGCATGGACTAAGAGCTGATTTCCTTCACTAAAAACTTACCATATGTCTATTGGTTTTTCCTACCAAATATTTTGTCTTCTTCTCTAACAAAAGAAATCCAGAAATTACTAAAATGTACTTCTTTTTTTTTTTTTTCAGTTATCCGCCATGCAGGTTATTACTTTCAAGGATGAATTCATTCCATAAATTCAGTCATTGAAATTGAATCTTGTATGCAGAATTTTCCCCCTGAATTATTGATTTTAAAAGATACATATATTTGATCTGTTTTTTCCGGGGCATAAATCTTTTTTTCTTCCTTTTTTTTTTTTTTTTTTTTTTTTTTTTTTTTTTTTTTTTTTTTTTTTTTTTTTTTTTTTTTTTTTTTTTTTTTTTTTTTTTTTTTTTCTTCTTTGTTTCTTTTTTTAGTATATGTTGTCTTATACAAAACTCATCTAATGTTCATTTTATATTTCAGGAACTTTCTGGGATGAACCAGCTAGAAGGAAGTAATTTTGTTTGTTTGTAATTTGGGATGTGTTTGCACTGAGATGTAAGCACTATTTCAGTCTTCAGTACATATAGGCTGCCCTGAGCAAATGGCTGCACCCTATGCCATAGAATTTATCCCACTTTTCAGAAGAGGCAACTTCCATGAATAGAAATCTGACTTCTCCTCTGTAAACTCCCAGTGTGCTCTTGAACACTTTGATTTGGCTGAGATTTTCCAGGATATCCTTTTTAAAGCCAAGAGGACACTAAAATGTCCGCTTATATATGATTCCCCAACAGGTTATACATCTTCTGGATGAACATTTAGGAGGTTTTTTCCCTAACTGGAAAAAGGGGAACTGTTTGCTACTATCGATGATTATTGAACAAATCTGGTAAAAATTGCTATACTAAATCAGCGTTTTAAACTCCAAAACTTTATACAGAGTGTCAGAAAGAAAAAACTTTTACCCATGTTTGCTCAGCTTTAAAAGTCATGTTTTGCAAATATGTCTATGCATTAGTAATCTTGGGTTGCCTCCAAGCAACTTTGGACTGCATCCCACAAAGTAATATAGACGCCCAAGTGCAACATCAAAGGAACAAGTTTAAGGAAAGTATATGTAAGAGCTTCTAATTATATAACAAGATAATTACCATACAAAAATCAATTCAGAGCAATCAAGGGACTTTATTAAATACGTTTGCAGAGAGCACCTGTCTTACCCTTTTTCTAAAACTAAATTAAGAACTTTGGCCTATCAGAAAAAAAAAAAATTGTGTTTTACTGTAATCCTGCAATTGAGTCTGTGCTGGGAGTGAGTGTACCTTTCCTACAGTCTGTGCCAGTCGAAAAAAATGAGTTTCCAAGAGTCCTTGAGCTGGAGTAAACACATAAGAGAGTGTGTCAGAAGACCAAAGGGGTCCAGGCAGAGAAGCGGGCAGTTGCCCAAGTCAATCCTGCCCAGCACTGCCCAGGGCAGGCACAGGCAGGCACACAGGCAGGCACACATGCAACGTGCATTCCGTGTGGAAGGGAATGCTTGGGCCAGGCAGGACAACAAGACTGCAGTCACTGCCCTCTCTGCTGTGTTCAGAGAGAATGTCTGCTGTGTGTGGCATCAAACATCACAGTGTGGAAGAGATTATCTTCCCCTGGCAACCCAGATATCTGCCCCTGCCCGCCCCCCAGTTCAAACTTTTGCAAGTGCTGTTTGTGCTCAAGCAGTTGTGCCAAGAGTGAACTCCAAAACTTGCTCTTCCACAGTTAATTTGTAAACCAGAAAGTTTCAGAGTGGAAGTTTCAGCAAGGAGAAAGCATGAACTTAAGCAGGAAACTTCAAGACCTGGCCAGATTTACTCTAAAGGGCTGATATCAGTACTTCCAGCATTGTTGCTTTCTTCTGGATTGAAACAAATGGACTTCATTTTCCTGATAGGCCCACAATGGCATCTCAGAGAGCTGAGAAGTTGTAGGCCATGAAAAAATATGCTTAGGACCATCTTATTCAATCCTTCACATGGTTTGTCTCTAAGGTGCTCTGATTTCCTTTTTTTACCCAGAAAGCTGCAGAGATGATAGCCTGTCTGTACCTAACACAGCAGCTACCATAAGGCCTCCAGAGACCTGTCTTGAACTGCAGGTCTCAAGACAAGTTCATCTGTTCATTACAGCCTGTTCTCCTGGTTTAGGAGGAAAAAACTGCCCAAACCAGAAACCCCAAGCTAGAATCAAATTCCCAGTCACCTGTTTCTTCAGAGACCAGCAGTCTGGACCACAGTTTATAAGCTCCCCCAGATCTCCTGACTTGATCTCAGCCTGGGGACCTGAGATCCTTTTTTTTGTTGGGTGAAATTACCACTTGCTTCTACCAAGCCAGATGCCACTGATTTTCTTTCCCTCATGTGTAAATCTTTTCATAAGCCCAGATACAAACGACAAAAAAGTTTTCCAGTGTGTGTATCATCTTCTGGCTTATTATCTGGATAGAAAGGGAGAGAAAAAAGGGAAATTAGCCATCTTCTCTGGAGAAGGAATTCATAGTGTGTCTCTACCATCACATACGCATTCTCATGAGACAATAATATACTGACATTAATGGGAAGCATTTGTCGGAATGTCCATACAAAAGACAAAATTCAGATGTAAAGCAGATAGGAATAATGTTGTGGTAGAAAGTCTTGGATAGGCTAGTTCTGAAAGAAGGACCTCGGACTTTCTATCCAAGACATATGTCCTCAGTGTGGCCCTGAAGATTTAACATAAATATGCTGGGTCAGAGATCCATGCTCAAGCTACTGTTCCACCACACTCATTCATGCAGAAACTGCCACTCCCCCATGGCTACTGCTTACCCTCTGTCTTCTCCGGGAGATCCTGCCTTTGTGCAGCCACTTCTGTTTTCATGTGAGCCAGAAAGAGAAACCTGATTCCTCTTGTTCCAAGATTGTTAGCTATTCCAACACTCCCTCTCTGGGTTTAACCAGAAATTGGTGCCTGCTTCAGGTCTTTTCCCCTGAAATTTCTTCAAAAGTGTCATGAAAACTGAATTGTAATCATGTGGATTTTTCTGATGTTATGCATTTATTCTAAAAAAAAAAAAAATCTAGCTAATCTCGATTCCTCAGAATTAAAACCCATGGTTTAGCAGAGCACAACCATTTTTGTACATTACGCAGAAATTGTGATAAGTTCTTTCCTGTGAGAAAAGACATAAATGTCAATATTTTCAAACTTAAATCTCTGAGAGCTAAATTAATTCCCAGGGACAACTACATACCATGAATTGCGAGCAAACAGTTAAGCATGGCATGAAGCAGAAGAACAGAAATGAAAATGCACATTCCTCAGTGAACTTGTGAATTATGCAAATAGAAAGTCAGAAAATAAGCAGGCTCCTGCCCTGGCATTGTAATTAAAGCTCTTGTTTACTTCTCAAGATGCTGTTAAAATATAGGTTTGTTAAGAGGCCTGTTTTATGTTTCCTGCTTTGATGGGATAAAAAAATTTTGTGAAGTTGAGGAAACAACTGGCTTCCCTAAATTCAAACTACATCCCGCCTGTTTCACCTGAGTAGACTTCAGAGCAATTTTTTCTGTGTTTGTGTTCATCTTTCAGGCAGCTGAACTACTGACAGACATGTTGCTTACTTCCTGGAAACCTCCCAGAGAATCTGCAAATTTCATTCAAAGGCTTTTAGGAATTCTTCATATTCTTGAGGTATGGTATCTTCTCAAGGAATTCTTCTTTCTGTGTTCTCTCAACAGCAGCTGAAAATCAATGATTATAAACCCCTTGTCACACTTGTAACTTCTCTTTCCCTTATACTAAATGTCTCTCCATTAAATGGCTCTACTTTATCTTAAATGCAAATTTTTTCTGTCGATGTTGATTGTCAATGGTTATATGTGATACTGAAGTGCAGGACACTAGTAAATACCTCTGAGGAATTGACAGACAGCAATATAGCAACTGGAATATAGCAGGTAAGGAAACTGCAGGGAAAAAATAGATGGAAAAGTCACTGAACTGTAATTACATTTTTGCAAACGGTTTGTTGTTCTGCATATTATAAATATGAATTTTCAAAACCAGAAAGAGGTCTTTATTGTCTTTCTTCTCTGTGTCTTTTGGAGACAATTTAAATTCAACCTTTTTTTTTTTTGGTTGTGACAGCTGATCTGAAATCGATCTTATATCCAAAATCTACAAGTCAATCCCAAGTATAATGGTATAGTGCAGGTCCACGAACATTTCAGATACAATCATACATACATAAATGTATTGGCATATTTAACATACGCATACATTTTCAGCCCCAAGTGTTGGACTGAAGTGGGAAAATCTACAGCAGAAAACCAAGCACAAGTTCTTGCTGTACAGATTTCGAAATCACCTACATTCACAAACCCTCATTGATCAGATGAACTAGACAGCTCTGGTCACCTCTCATGGCCTCTTAGACTTTCTCCTGTTATTGCAAGGCAAAGGCTGCTGGTGAGAACACATCAATTCACACATGCACACTGCTCAGCAGGGCTGTGCTGACATGCTGCCAGGCTAGCTCCCATCCCTTATGGCCAGGCTCACACAACAGGCTCCTCATATGAGACCATTTGGTGTGTCAGTGTTGAAACACTTCCACACCCATCCCTGCCCTCTGCCTCCTTCCTGGTGGGGAGCTAAAGCCTGTGACTTTCCTCTTTGCTTCAGATTGCTTGATACTGCCCACAGAACATTTTAGCTGTTAGCATTTTGCCCTGAATTTCCCAGATTTTGCCCTGAATTTCCCAGATTTAGACCAAAATCCTCACTGAATGTCATTGGGGTGACAGTGACCTCTTCCTGGATCCTCTTCAGTAAGGCAAGGGGCATATTCTTCCCTACATCAACCCGAACAGAGAGAGAAGGGCCAGGCCCTGGTGCAGGAGATGGGATTGGTCCTGGGCAGGGCTCAAGGAGTTCAGCACTTTCTGCAGCTGACTGGGGACAGAAACCATCAGCCACTGGCACATTGCCCCAGTGCTCGTGGTGGAAGCCTTAAGTCCCCTCATTTTTCTGCCCAACCACCTCCAGCCCCAGCTGAACATAGGGAATGACTGACCCCAGCACAAGGGATTCTGGCAGTCATGGGATATGATCTGGGGATTATTCTAGTGAAGATATGACAGCCTGAGGCAAGACAGCAGATTGGCAGCCCCTTGTGACTCAGTTATTCAGCTGCCACCAGTTCTGGCAAGGTGCAGGGCAGCTGTGCAGAATGCTGCTTCAGAAGTTGAAGGCTTCAGACACCTGGAAATTACCTGGGGCTCCTCAGGTAAAAATCTTTCTTCATAAGGCAGCAGCATTCAAGGCAAACAGTATCCCAACATCTGCAGCTGCTCATTTCATGGCCCATCAAACTAGCTGATGGCCCCAGCTGGGTACAAACCACCATGGTCCCTTATTGGAGGCAGGAACTGTTACACCTCCGAGAATATTAGACCATGGGTTCACTTCGCACAGATATCCCACAGAGCAAAGAGAGAGTGGCAAAATGCCTTTATTGCAGTGTGAGCTAGCTTTTTATCAGTAGAGCATGGAATGTGTGGAATTTGGGAGGATTTTTAGGGAGTCTTACATGCAAGGGAATATCTAAACATGGGTAAGGGAGATAGAGAACAGGGAAAAGCTATAAATTCTGCTAACAGGGCTAGTGAGCATAGGATTTACAATCAGCAGATAGGCACAGGGTTTAACAGTAATAGAAACTGCATATTACATACAAAGCAGGATATTTTTCTAACAACATTGTTACTAAATTGAATAAACTTAACACTTTTATAACTTGAAAAGCAGTTTCTGAGGTAGAAAGTCATCTGTTGTCCAGTAGTGTAGCTGCATTCCAAAACTGTCTTTTCCTCAATTTTCTTTTTCTTCAGAGATTTTTCTTCACCATGAATATATTTCTTGTGGGGAACTTCCAACAGTCCCTGCCTGGCTGGCCACTGCAGGCTCCAGAGACGCTCCATCTCCTCTGCCACCTTCTCAGTGCCACCTCCTGGGCCTGGAGCAGAGGTGCCCTCTGGTGGCACACGTGGAGCTCTGTCACCTCTCTGGATCAGTCCATGCTCCTGCTCGTGGTTCCGGGTCTCTGTTGCCATGAGGCTCTTTCACTGCACATTCCATAATCCTCCCTGTAGGCTGAGATTAGGCTGGCTGATGTGTAGTTCTCTGGATTCTCTTCTTTTGCCTTGAAGATAATTATGACACTTCCCTTTCCCTTGTTTTCAAGTGTCTCTCTTTTTTTTTTTTTTACTTCATAGACTCCTAGAATGGTTTGGGTTGTAAGACTATCTAGTTCCAGCCCCCTAGACACATTCCACTAGACCAGATTGTTCAGAGCCCCATCCAGCCTGGCCCTGAGCAGCTCCAGGGATGAAGCATCCACAACTTCTCTGGGCAACTTCTTCTAGTTTCTCTCCTAGCCCCTCGCAGTCATCTGTATACACACACTGCCCTCCTGACTTGCTGCACTCATCTTGGCCATGCTATTCACCATAATCCTTTCTACCAATCTTGTCCAGCTCCTAGTTATTCTTCCTGAACTCTTGCATGGTAGGATCCATGTCGAGAGAAGAAACTCTATTTGTCAGGCTTCAGTTTACTCCCATTAGGATTGAGTTTGAGGGAGAAAGAGAACTGTCCTTGAGCCTTTGCTTTCCTTGAAGCTACTGTGAGATTCAGGCCTCCTGGAAAACTTCCTGCTCTTTACTGTATAAAATTCTTCCCTGCTCTTCTACTGAAGCAGGATCAGGAACTTGGCTCAGGGGGACCAGGAGTGTGTAAGGAAAGCAAAGATAATGCATCCCCTCAAGAACCTATAAATAATTTGAAGGCTGCTGATTTCTTTCCTATAGAGGAGCATGAAGAATATGAAAGTCCTGAATGGAAAATTTGGTCCAAGCAATCTCTGCTCTCAGGGTTCAGATGGTAATGAACCAGAAAATACAGGCTCTCAGAAGACTCTTCCATCTTAAACAGTGATAAACTAGACACTAACTTTTAAAACAGGAACTTTCACAGATTTCTGCATTCAAAATGACAGATTCCAAACAAGCTTCTCAGAATCTCATGAATGGGCATGCTGAGCTGAGCTGCTTAAACAGTCTTCAGACCCTCTGAGGACAAGGCCATGAAAAAGAAATACCATGTACTGCCAATTCTGTGTGTATCATCATATTTGTGACATGGCTTTTTTTTTAGCACCTTCAACCAGGCTGAGGCCTGGTTACATCATGACTGCATTAAAAAATGAGTATACCAAAGTTTTTAAATGATCCATGAGGTACAGTGAAGAAAATACGGCTTTTGAGTAGTAAATGAGTGACATTCCATGTCAATCATCCAACTGAAAATCTACTTCAGTGAGCCAAGCATTTTACTTAGACATCAGAAGCATTTAAGTGGTTTCTTCACTGTATTCCCTGACCCTGCGTTGAAGGCAGTACACACAGCAAATACATTATTGCCACAGCGAAACAAGAACAAGATGGGGGTTATGCCCAGATTCACATTGTGCAAGCTGCAGTGAAATAGAAGTTAGTAGAGAAATCAGACAACCTCATAAAACAGAGGTCATTGACTCTGAACCAGCTGTAATAACTCTGACCTTTAGACCATAGCTCACTTTCCCCTATTTCCTGTTGCTGCACAGAAAAAATAATGACAAATCATTAGAACTCTAAGTCCTTCTGTACTTCTTTCCTAGTCAGTCAGCAGAAGCAGAGGCAGTAACACAGGTGTTGTTACATAAAGTACCTCTAGTGACTATGTGGATCACTCTCCCCAACAAACACATTTTCTTTTTTGGCAACACTCACAGTTTTAAATGAAGTAGAACTGAAACCTGCCCTGAGGATCTCAATTTAATTTGGTTGGCAGTCATAACCTTCAATAACATCTGGAAGGTCAAGATAAAGGTTTCTGGCAAAAAAAAAAGATTGCTCCTGCTAAATATTGAGGATAATCCCTAACTGCTGTCATATGTAAGGATATTTTCATGGATTTTTAAAGGCACGAGAGCCAAAGTGTCCTCAGAAGAACTTACAAGCAGTCACTTGACAATAGTAACGTTTCACGCCACACCCTCTATTACCAAGGAGAACAAGGTTGTAGAAGTATGAAAAAAAAATACCATTCTAATCCAATGACACAAATATCTAACTGTCTAAAAGGTTCACTTAGAGATGATGAATGTCTTCTAGGTAAAGAACAATACGCTTCAAGTGATATTACAGTTGTAGGAATGGGATATTCCAGAAGACAAATACAACCTTTTGTTATTGTTGTTTTGAATGCAGGAGTCCTCCACCAAGTAACTGCAGCCACTGAGCTCTGAATCCCCAGTAGATTAATAACAGCCATTGGCTCCATTCTCAGCATGACAACAGGATCTAAACCAAGCTGATAAGGCCTGTTTTAAACAGAAAATCTGCTATAACTAATACATATGAAAAGATCCCTGCTGCATTTAAGAAATGTAATTCTGGAGAAATCTCATTCTGGAGATCTTGAGAAGAGCCATGAAGTTCTGCAAATACTTCTTTACTGCATGGAAATGAAATGTGTCAATCATCCAAGTATTACCAAGCTTCTTGAAATCTAGATATGTACAAAAATTCTTGATTGTCTTCTCAGTCAGACTTATAAAACAGTAATTTCTCTGATAGTATCAGTTTAGATTAGGTTTTTTACACCCAGCTAAACCTCACCTCTCACTTAAAATGCTAGTGGGCATAGTTTCTTTCTTGGTTGAAACATTAATTAATAATCCATAGAAC
Source organism: Empidonax traillii (assembly GCF_003031625.1). NCBI lineage: Eukaryota > Metazoa > Chordata > Aves > Passeriformes > Tyrannidae > Empidonax > Empidonax traillii. The sequence continues at coordinate 494,996 of NW_020955442.1, forward strand.
AAACCCCACTGTACAGCCAAGGATCTCCCAAGAAACAGTTTCTAAAATAAGCAAGTCTGGAGCCTACACCATCTCTCTGTCTGATGGTGCTGAGCCATTATGTGCATCCCTAAATTTATATTCAGTGCAGTAATGCTACACATTTTATAGCACACAGTAAGTGCACAAAACATGAATCACAAGTCACATTTTCATTCAGGAAGTTAGGTTCCTCCAATTATTCATAACCCAGATTTTGTAAGAAGCAAACGCCATCTGAAGGGAAACACATTGATCAATACCTCATATACTGATGCTTCAGAGGCAGTATTCAGAATCAGTGCAGCAGCCTGGGTCATCCTCTTAGTGCAGGGGTAAATGTTATTGCATACACAGTACATGTGAGACTATTTCTCTCCATCTTCATGCCAGGAGCCTGCCGGCACAGCAGCTGCCTGCTGGTTAAGGATGGTTCATGAGCTGTCATGGCAAAACAGTCAGTGGTCAGGAAGCATGTCCTCTAAAGGCCCTCCAGTGCACAGGGAAGGCCCAGGCTAACAGTGGCTTTTACCATGTTTTTGTAGTCTACAGATCTCTGTGCTTTCTAAGTGTGTCAGGCTAATTTTCTATGGACCGTACTTTGTGCTACTTGAGTGCCTGCTTTAACAGTTTTTCTCCTGCCATGGAAGCTCTAGGTGGTGGTGCATCATTTAGGAACCAAATATATATTCACTCCAAATACTGCCTGATTGTTCAAGATAAGCTGACATCCATTTGGTTTTCCTTAAGGGAATCCATTATGTTTTCCACATTTCTCTGCAGCTCGCTCTTCACAACCAGCTGAACCCATTTTGCAGTGAGAGTGAGGTGAACAGATGAGGGAAAAAAACTAGGACAACACTGAAGAAAACCCCAAACAACCAAATAAGAAAGTAAATGTGTTTTTAAATGTTTATCCAAATTAAAACTGAAAAGCAGTATCTTATGTTGTTTGGCTTTTTCAATACTTCGAACTTTCAAAATAATTTTAAAAATATAAGGGAATCACTTTTATGAAGCCATTTTAAAATGTGAGGAAAGATGGAAATGTCATAGTACGAAAGGTGGGTAATTTTAATTTTGTAATATTTATTTTGTATTCTCTTAAGAGAACTTCTGAATAAAACTGCATTATCTAAGTATTTAAACGTTACAAAACTGAAATGTTTTATCAAAATAAAACCACATTCAAAAGAATCTTGTCCTTTTCCCACTTTCCTATCCACAGTAAACATGCCCTTCCTTTTGCCATAACCTTCTCTGACTTGGGTTGACATCTATTACTGTCTTCGGTTTCCACCTGTAAAATTACCATATTTCCTCCATTATCCAAATAATAACTTAAAAGGAGAAGAGATTTTTTTTTTCCCCCAGTATATTTATTCAGTGCCTTTGGCACAAATTCTTGACTTTGTTCAGAGTCTGATGCTAATAACAAGTTTCTAACATATTTCTCTGTACCGAAAATAAGAGCTACTTAAGCCATGGGTATTTCTTGGGCAAAGAACACCTAACATATTACTAAATAGGTGAGGATTAATAATATATTCACCAAAACCACCAAGAAGGTTGAGAGAGATTTCATTTCATTTAACTTACAGTAAAATACTGTATTTTTTTCTGTTTAAATTATAATGGCCTGCCTTTGACTCATGTTTATTGGTAAGCTACTATGCAGCCCAAACTGAAACAATGAGTAAGAAAAAAATTTTGGGGTTAATTCTCTCTAAATGCTGAGAAGATGGAAAACATGTAATGTTTTTTAGGTAATTTAAATGGCGGAATAGGCAGATACAGACAGGAATTAAATTATTCACTGGCAACATATAGCAGCTCCTTTCAAAAGCTTTCATCTAATTTAAGGAAGCCTAACATGAAAGACCGAAACTGGAGAATTACATACATTAATCTTGCCATGGCCTTTTGAATGTGAATTACAATTTAGTCTTCTATATGACATTTAATTTATATTTATTGCAGCAGAGTAACAATAAAGTGGTTACATTTCTAGGAAATAAGGAGTGGGAATTACAAATGTACAAGGAAATTAAAGTGCCCTATTTCTTTGCTTTTTCATCTATTTTTTTCACCAGTTTTTCCTTGTTTAGACAAAATTAGTATTACAACATTTCTCATATCCTCAGTACTATGCTGGCACTTTTCTAATAAACCAAGATAATTTGTTGACATAAAAATGAGCCTATTTTTAAAGTAAAAGGTTTGGGGTTTTTTAAGTTATAAGTGGGCATTTTTCCACCTTGCCTTTCTGAGAGGGAGGACACAGAAGAACTCAGTATAGTAGCATAGCCCACATGCGTTTTATTGCAGGAATTTACTGCAATTATACAGCTACTGGAGGGCCACACAAAACCTTCATTATTTTGTTAATTTTATTTTTGCTTATACAGGCCAGTATCATATATCCCACTAACTTGAAGGAGGTAATCTTGAAGGTACTAATGTGGCTACAGTTTAAGAAAATAGAGTTATAAAATTGCAGCTTGGGCATGTGCTGTCTCTGCACTCTAAGTCCAAACTTGAACTACCATCCCCTCTGCTGCTGGCAGGACGGCCAAAGGCCTAATGCAAATGATTTAACAACTGTCTGGATACAAAGGGTCATATGGTAAAGAGAGCTGAAAGTTGCTACGACTCGTTGATCAACTAGGGGGGTTAAAACATCTGCCACAATGGAAAACTAAAACAATACACGCATACATTTCATCAGTATAGAATTCCTCTTTACCCTGAATGAAATAAATTGTTTTCTTCCTTAACTGTGTTCCTGCCAACTCACCAGCGACTGACCTACAACTTTCTGTGCACGTGGCAGAGTACAAAGTTTTAATGTGTGCTGCCTCAGCTATTTAGGCCAGCAAGACCTGAAAATATAAATGATTAAGCTAAGAGAGATTTTGTGCTTTACTGAATTGTTTATTAATTTTGTTGGAAAGTTCTGGCTATGAAAGGCGAGATGGGATTTGAAGAAGAGCACAGGTAACCACTTGTCCCTGAGGAAGAGAAGGATAAGGAGGGCCGCTTCTAGGGCTGCTTATGCATTCCTGATCACTGGAACAAAGCCTGGTCCACTTCACCTAGGAAGGTAGTGTTTCTCTTTGAGTTTGGAGTAGAACCTAGAACCAATTCTGGCTACATTTTGTCCTACTTCCTTGCTCTTCCCCAGTAGGGCTGGTGCCCTCAGCACAGACCCACCTGCCGGCCACCTTGTCCCACCACCCTGATTGCACCACCTACTCACTTCCACCCACAGTGGCAGGGCCAGGAACTGACACAGGTTCAAGACCAAGTGCCGGGTCCTTTACTTTGGTCACAACAACCCCATGCAGTCCTATGGGCTGGGGGCACAATGACTTGAAAGCTGCCCAGCGAAAAAGGACCTGGGGATGCTGGTCAACAGAGACTGAACACAAGCCAGCAGTGTGCCCAGGTGGCCAAGAAGGCCAATGGCATCCTGGCTTGTATCAGAAAGAGTGTGACCAGCAAAACCAGGGCAGTGATTCTTCCCTTGTACTCGGCACTGATGGGGCTGCACCTTGAGTGCTGCGTCCAGTTCTAGAGCCTTCAATTCAAGAGGGAGGTTAAGGTGCTGGAGCAGGTCTGGAGAAGGGCAACAAAGCTAGTGAAGGGTCTGGAGCACAGTTGTGATGAGGAGCAGCTGAGGGAGCTAAAGTTGTTTAGCCTGGAGAAGAGGAGGCTTGGGGGGGGATTTGTTGCTCTCTACAACTCCCCGAGAGAAGGTTGTAGCCAGGTGGGGGGTCGACCTCTTGTCCCAGGCAACAAGCAATAGGATGAGAGCACATAGTCTTAAGCTGTGCCAGGAGAGGTTCAGGTCGGACATTAGGAAGACTGTCTTCACAGTAACAGTGAGTAGACACTGGCGTGGGCTGCCTAGGGAGATGGTGGAGTCGCCGACCCTGGAGCTCTTTCAGACTGGACGTGGCGCTCAGAGACATGGTCTAGTTTTACAAAGTGGCGTTCGGTCATCGGTCGGACTCGATGATCTCAGAGGTCTCTTTCAACCTAATTGACTCTGTGATGGATTCTGTGATTCAGAGCGGGGCAGTCCCGCGGCCACGGGGGCTGCCCGAGGGTCGGTGTGTCCCGGTGTGTCCCGGTGTGTCCCGGCCCGGCCCGGCCCGGCCCCGCTCCCCTCCCGGGCCTCCCGCCGGACCCGCGGCCGGCAGGGGGCGCGCGCGGAAGGCGGGCGCGGCGCTCTGTCCCTGCCGGCCCGTCCGCCCCGCGCGCGGCCCCGCCCCCCGCGCTCACACCACCCGCCCGCCCGCCCGGCGCTGCGTCAGCCCGGCAAGATGGAGAGCGCCGAGGAAGGTACCGCGACCGCCCGGGGCCGCGACACCCCCGGGCGGGGGCTCTGCTGGGGCAGCCTCCCTTCAAGGGCGGGGGACCGGGGCGGGGAGGGCGTCGCTGGGCCCGCTGGGCGGGCCGGGGCTGTCAGCGCCCGTTGGGGGGGGTTTGGTTTCCGCGTCCCGGGGCTGCAGGTGCCCGGGCCCCGCTCCCCGCGGGGTTCGGGCCGGGCTGGGCCGCGGGAGGGGCAGTGCGTGAGGTGGCGCGCGCGGCGCCCCTTACATAACACCGGGGATCGCGGGGGGAGGGAACGGGGGGGCGGTGCTGCGGGAACACCGGGAGCGGGGCTGGGATGGGCCGCGCCGGGGCACCTGGACACCGGGGCCCGCCGGGGGCTGCGGCTTTGCTCGGGGAAAGTGCGGGGCTCGGGGGTCCTAAAGCGGCGGCAGGCGGGGTGCGCACGCTGGGGCGGGGAGAGCACTGCCCCGGGCCCCCTCCGGGCCGCCGAGCCTGTCCCACCCTGCCTGTAACCCAGCGGAGCTTAAATGTCCGCTCTGGGCCGCATAGTGAGAGCAGCTGCTGCTCCTTATGCAAGGTTAACTTTGTTGTGTGCGCTGGGAAATCTGTTCGAAAAAAAATTGAAATATGCAGGAGCTGGCGTGTTTTTCTGTCTGTTCTACGGTAGACTAGTACATAGTAACTTCTTTTTAAAGAGAAAGCTGTCAAAGAGATCATAGTCATGTTTTTGGGGGGGTTGGGGATTTTTTTTTTTTGAAAGTGTAGATTCTGTTTTTAAGGGATTTTCCATTTTTAAGGGCTTTACTTGATATCAAATATGGGTATGTTTTGTCAGCGCTTTTGCTCTGCTCGGATAATCATAGAAATCGTTAGGGTTAGAGGGGACCTCTGGAAATAATCTGCTCCTGCCAAGGCAGGGTCACCTAGAGCAGGTTACACAGGAACGCATCTAGGTGGGGTTTGATTGTCTCCAGAGAGGGAGAGGGAGTACATTGAGTGACTGCTTAGTTCAGGATGATACTGGAGAACTTCCATAAACCAGGACCTCATATTGTAGCACAAACCAAAATAAATAAAGGATGTGTGATGTGCTGTGTTTATTGCAGTATTTGAACTTTGTTTGTCATCTTAAGCAATAGGGACAAACACATATTGCAGTAGCAAGGCAGTTCCAAGGAAAGCATTTTGTGTCTTGGCTTTTGTTGCTTTGGCATCATTTTGAATGTAGCTTTTTGCCTGGTGTCACTTGATTTTCCAACTTGAGAGGATTAAGAAGAAAAAAAAAAGGTAGAAAAACATGAAACACTGGATGGAATAAGACAGCACCTTTGTAGTAATGTCCCTTAGAATGTAATGTAGACATCTTTAATAGTCACGAACACTGATGACTTATCAAAACATTAGTGGCTTTAAAATCTAATACTGGAAACTGCTTGCTGCAACTCTGTAGAGCAGTAGTCACACTGATGAAATTAACAAAGTGAAACTTTGATCACTTGGCCAGAAAACTTGGATTTCGACAAACTGGGAAGTGGATACTCAGAAATGACCAGCTGATTTTCCACCACTTCAGTAGTCGGTAAATCCATCTCGGTGGACTTAATTCAAACAGCATAGTTGATAATTTGTTAAGAGGCTGTTACCAGTGGTAGACTTTGATCATACCTGACTTAAGTAGGTGAACAACAAGACCAGGAAGAGAAAGAAAAGGGGGTTGTTAAGTTACATCTTAAGGCATTGTCTTCTTTAACTAAACCTCTGTGTTAAACTCTACAATTAGAATTTGGACTTTTCTGGAGGTTTTTTATGTATAAACACACATATATATGCAGGCTTAGATATTATATTGTGTCTTACCAAGGTTACCCTCAAAATCTCTGAGTAGTAGTAGTGTGAAAGTAACTCATCTATATACTCACTTTCCATAAATACCACTAGAATGTTACAAGTTCTTCTACAGTTTCAAACCTCAGCTCCCACTATTAGACCTTCACGCCGCTTGCCAAGGTTAGAAAGCTTTAAACACCAGCAGCAGCAAAGACTGTTTTGGTACCTTAAGGAAGAGAAAATCCATGTTCTAATACTGTGTGCCTGAGCTGCTACACAGTGTCAGAGGGACTTTCCTTACTACTGATAGTCTGATAATGATATCATGGTCATTGTGGTACTGATGGGTTTTGTGCTTGACTGAATTGTCTTGTGGAGCTAGAAAACTGAACTGGATGGTGAGAGCTTAGATGAGAGAGGCAGTTTAGGGTCATAACAGTCAGACCTAAGTGGGAGCTACTTCACCTCAGGATGAATCTAAGAGACGCTTCTCCATAGCACTCGAAATCACCAGATACCAGGTTTTACTGATGAGAGGTAATTCTAGTTCTTTCTAGTTGAATCAGTTTGTTGCTAAATAACATAATATTCACTTTTCGGTACTGCGGTGTTGAAATTCAGAGGGGTGATAGGCGTAGAATCATTCTGAGGGGGAACAGGAAGGAACTGTATTATTCAAGGTCATTTTTTTCTGAGACACGTGCATGAAGAACAGGATGCAAAGTGTGTGTACACATAGAAAAACAGTGACTATTGCACAGTGGAATTCCCTCTGAACACAGCAGAGGTCATAAGGTGCATAGCTTTGCATGTTGACCCTTAGTGGGATTTATTGATTTGAAGCTGTCAACTGCTTAACAGTCCAGACCGATACACTCATAATATGTTTATTTGGATTTATAAAACAAGTCGAAATGTCTAGAAATTCTCATAGCCTTTGAAAAAAATAAAATTTAGTTTTAACTTATTTTAGTAAACTGAAAAAGGCAATCCTTCCTCTAATGCAGAATTCATTTGTTTTCAGTAATCAGTAATGCAAATTATAGAATCAGATGGGTGGGAAAGGACCTCTGAAATCAAGTCCAACCTTTGATCCACTACCACCATGGAAAAACTGTTGGTTTTTCCCAACAGTTTTCAGAATAAGTGAACAGCCGGCTGTGAGAATCAACAGGCCATTAATGAGCAGATCCAGAGAGCTATGGGCATCTTTCAGGGAACAATGTGCTTCTAACATGCTTTCTTTAGTGCCAAAGAGTATCCTTAGAGCATTGGTTTCGCATTCTGTCTCCTGTGCTGGTTGTAGCGCTTGTCTGACCCTTTGTGAGGCCAGTCTAGTGTACAAAGTTGTCAACTTGCTGTAATGGAACAGCTCTACTGGAAAGAATGCAGGAGGAGGTGGGCATGCCACAGCGAGTGGGTAGAGCCTGCCTGTCAGCTGGAGTGACCTGTCCTGTGCAGCCATCTGGAAATGCTCTCTGTGGTAAAAGAATCATTTGTTAGGTGAAGTAGTAGTTTTGGTCATTCTTATCAGCAGAGAAACCAGGGACTCTTGATGTTTGCAGTGATAAGCTGTTGCTCAATAGGGCTGTGACAGAAGTGCTCTTTATGTCTTTTTGTGGCATCACTGATGTGATATTGAATACCTATTTCTATTAGTTCTAGGTTTTTGTGCTGCATGAATGAATTCAATCAAATATCACTTTTATAGATAGGAAATTGTTTGGGTTTTTTTTTCCTTTTGAATCACTTGAATTCTATGTTTATGACCATATTGTGACCTCTTTATTGAAAAAAAAATAATTTTTGGTATCTTTTGGAACTTTATGCAGAAAAGCATTAACTTCTGAAGATTTCAACCAAGAACAATGATACTCAATGAACAGTGAACTCACACTTGAAATTGCATATTTGCAGTATTCCTACATCAGTACTTTCATTTGGCATTTTTCTAACAATGATCTCTGGTATATATGTGTTATACTCTTGCAGGTTTGCTGAATGGGGGTTCATGTAGAAATAATTAACAAAAGAGAAAATCCTAAGCTCACATATTCTATATAAATGGGCATTTTGTGTTCATTTCCTGGATAGAAATAAAAGGAGGAATAAGGGGAAGATACCATGCATCTGTCAATAAGCAGATAGAATACTTGATTTTTATTTCTATTTAATCATGTGTCTAACTGAATGATATTAAAATAGACATCTGTTCTTTAGAGGAAGGGATTTATGCTCCTCTTTCTTTGTCCACAAAACATCTTGTGACCTTTAGTTGTAAGAAAACATCAAAAATAGGGAATAAAGAAGGTGCAGGACCTATTGAAATATTACAGTAATTATGAAATAGAAAATGTCTTTTCTCTTGTGACTAAACAGTAGACTGCTAAGTGTTTGACTTTATTCACATTGGGTAGCAAACTCAGAAAATACCTCTGTCTATTTTGGTGGTTTTTCTTCTGTTAATCAAGAGCACTGAAGCAACATCCATGTTAGGTTTAATAAGAGCAAATAACTCGTTTAAGTCATTGTTGGACGTTATTAAATCTCTTCTGCTTAGCCTTTGTTTAACTTGCTCAAAATTCAGATTGAATTTTTACATTTCTAAGTCTCCACTTTCAGGAAGATTATCCTTAATACTTTGTATGTTGTTTTAGCAATAACTGTTTAGGTAAAAAACATCTCCTGCTGTAGTTTAACTGTGTCTATTCCCTAGAAATCTTGAAAATATTGTAAGACTTGTCTTGAGTTTTTATAACGTGATCAAGCAGGTAACATTCTTGTTGCTTTTTCTGTTGATCTCTCGGTCTTTGTCTTGCATCAGATGAAATCTGTCTTTCATCCTCTTTCAATTTATTCTGGCTTCATGTATAATTTGTCTTGTAAATTTGAGTCCTTTAAGCAGTGGTGTAATAAGCTTTTCGTCCTTGTCAGCAGATATATGCCGAGTCTGTCGGTCTGAAGGAACTCCTGAGAAACCCCTCTATCATCCATGTGTGTGTACTGGCAGTATTAAATTTATTCATCAGGAATGGTGAGTAGCTTTCTTAATTTTTCTAAATGGTGCCTGTAGCTTTCTTCACTTTTTTTTCTAATTAAAATTCAATAGTGTGTTTTTTAAAACACTACTTCTAGAGTCTTCAGCTTAACTAGTAAGAAAAATCCATTTTTCAGTGGAAATGTGTAAGGGATTTTGATGTTTTTTGTGTAATGATTCATTACAATTCACAAAAAATTTTTAATTATATACAGAAAGAAAGTTCTGACAATTGCTTGTGTTTGGGACTACAGTTCTGATCATATGTCAGCTTTGTGAAAACTAAACAGAAAAATCAGTATGTTGGGGCATTTTCTGCCACTTACAGCCTGTGAATAGAAAGAGCATCTAAACTCATTGCAAGAAATGAAAATACCCTAGTACTTTTCAGTCATTTTGAGGTGTGTTTTATCAGGAAGTGTTAAAGTGAAAACTGTAGTTCTGGTCTATAGCACACATTTCCTTTGATAGTATTTTAATAGCTGTTCTTTTACAAATACAACAGTTCTAAATCTTAGCTGTGTGCATCTATATGTCATATCTCGAAGTATTAATAAGAAGTGGTGTCACTAGTGGGTGTCCATGCCAGGATGCCTGCTTTGATCAATAATATACCTTAAGAATTTACTTTATCGATAATGTAAGTGATGTGTGTCAGCTTACCTTTTTTTACTTTTAAAAACTTCCTTGATGGCCTAAATGGATTTAATGAACATGCTGGTTAAAGTCCTGCTTGACAGTACCAATATCCTGACTTATGTTTGAAAACAGAGAATTGGTGTTTTCCTCAGTGGAGGGATAGGGCAGAGAGATATATAAAATGTGTTAATATGATCACTTTTTATTGCAGCTTAGTTCAGTGGCTTAAACACAGCAGAAAAGAATACTGTGAATTATGTAAGCACAGATTTGCTTTCACACCAAGTAAGTATGTTTTACTGCTCCTATTTTTTCAGAGTTTCTTTTTCTCTTAGTATGTATGATTACTTTTTCATTCAGCATGATAGATCCAAACTTGTGTTTTAACTTCTATATTCTTGTTTGAATTGCAGTTCTTATGCATATTATTGCGGACTGTGGGAAATGTTGAAACAATGGATAATTTGGTTCTTTCATAATCTTGCATGAGACATAAAAGAAGTATTATTCTGTGCCTTTTCTGACAGCCTCAGTCCCATTCTTTTGTTGCCGATATTACAGAGTATGGCATGTTTTCAGCTTCACTGATAAATGTGCTTGTAAGTCTGAATGGTAAAGTGAAACCACAGCAAAATTTGAATTTGAACACCAGTTTTCAGTTTGCTTTGAATGATCTACCTGCGACACTACCACTTGACTTCTGTCAGTTTCAGTTCAAATGATCTTGACAGATAATGCAAATTATGATTGTTCCCCTTACCTTTCAGTCAAGATACAGTAACTACCCAGTGTTATATTGCTTTATATGTTAGATACAACTGAATAAGTTAGGCAACTTATAATGAAGAATTACTGTATCTTTACATAGTTCCCAGAGGATTCTTAATTACACTTTAACTGATTGTAGTAGAAATAGGTGAGGTCCTTTGGCTTGGTGGCAGGCTAGGCTTGTTATTTAGTATTGCCAGCTTTCTGCCTGTTGAGCAGGTAGTGTGTTTTATGCTACATTTTTCTCTTTACATTTACTTGTGCTGATTTATTCCTTACAACTGCTAAACTCGGTTCTTCATATTGAAGATATGTAATTTAAAAAAAAAAAAACAAACAAAATAAACAAACAACAACAACAAAAACGCCAAAAAACCCCTGGTGTGTATCTGCACTGTAGAAGCTGTTTTGAGTTGGGAAAGATGATGGTTTGACTGTTTCAGGTGTGTAGTACAATAAAAATCAAAGCTCCTTTTCAGGGTCGCTGGTCACTCATCCTATCTCCTGCTCCCTTCTCACCTTTTTTTATGGTTTTGTGGTTTTTGTTTTTTTGGTTTCTTCCCTACTAGTTTTGTACTTTGGTAGAGAAAACCGAGGCTAAGGTGGTTTAATTCAGGCATCTTCTTTTCCAAAAATCCTGTGGTCTACCTTCCTTCTGTATGCTGAAACTCAGTATTTTGCATTTCTGCCAACAATTAATTTAACACATTAGACCAGCAGTGAAAGGTACAACATTAAATCTGTCTTATGAGGATAATATCATATAATTTGTTGAAATGCTTCAGGTTATTATTTTTAAATACTACAGAGACCTGTATAAGAAATGTAAGAAAGAGATCATCTGCTTGCAGGTTTTATTTGTCAAACATTTTTATAAAGGTATTACATTGGTGCTTTCTGGAAGCTTTGCAAATTAAGAGTGATCCCCAGTTATTATCCACTTCCAAAATTGCATTCTGCTACCAGGTCCTCTACAGAATTTAGTGTGCAAGACCAGAAAATGGCATTTTGTTGATTTATTAGTTGTTAAGAAGAAAGATGACTTTCTAGTTTTGTATAAAAAAACCCAAAACAAACCATGAAAGTGTATAGTGTTTTCCTTGGGATATAGGATACACTTTACACGCGTGTTGCGTGTTGATAAGAGGAGGCTTAGTCACTGCCCTTATCAGCAGAGGTGTTCCTGCAGAAGTTAATCCTTGACTGACACAGCTGTTAGCAGCACAGCCTGTAATGTAATTGTAGGTTACAGACATGAGAAAACATAGTTGAGTTACTGTGGGTTAACAAGGTATCATTTGTCATAGGAGCTTTGACATTGGTAGTAAGTGAACCTCTTTCTTCCTCGTGCAATAAAGTACTTCCTCCACGTTCAGCCTCTAGGAAAGGTCTACTTATCCTCATGTCACACACTTGCCACTCCCCTCACTGAAAAGCCTGAGCTGATAATGTTTTCTTCTTTGCTTTCGACATTTTGTGTGCTTTTTTTGTACCAGGCTGCACACAGTGGTAGCGCATGTCAGGTTCCCTGCACAGATTCCTCCTGCCCTCTCTATCCAGTGGTGTTGTTTCCCTGGTTCCTTGCACCCAAGGCTTGTGCAGTTACAGTTAGTTTGTCTTACCCCTCCTTCTTTGAAACATAATACGGCTTCCCAGTCTGGAAGCTGGATCTGCCTGTGGGAGTTGGGAAAAAGTCACAGATGCTGGAGAGAATGATAAGGCAGAAAAGGGATTGATGTATATGCCAGTCATGGAAGCAAACTTGGATCTGGCCTATAACCATGCCAGGTGTAACACACTTTCAGATAAGTTAATTCACCACGAGATGTGGTCCAATAAATGCATGTATGTAGTTAATATCTGGGCTTCAACAGACAGGCATTAAGCTGAGAATAGTAGTGCAGGAACACCAGCGACTCCTCTCTTATTGAGCTTGGTTTGCTTGTTAAGGCTGTTGCTGTCATTCTGTCAAAAATGATCCCCTGCTAGTGTAACTTTTGGTGTATGAAGTATTCGTAAACTATTTCTAGTGCATTTATTCTTTTAAGTTGTATGACATCTTGTGATTTCTTTAGCACCTGAACTGCTAGTTTAGTTAATGTTTGGAAGGAAGGAAAGAGGAGAAGGTTCCCCTTGCATCTTGGCAGGACTACAAAGGAATGGATTTTCCTTTTGAATAATAGCATCATTCTCTAAATGTGTTTAGTCATGTAGCCAAATGACTCGATTCTCAGCTGAATGCTTTAAAGCTAAGGTTTTTCTGTTTTAAATTTAATTCCTATTCTGCAGTTCTTCAGCTTATGAATTAATACAACCATTAAAAATAAAAAATAGCTTTGGATGTTTTTTAGTTATGTCAAGGTCCTTTTCATTTTTGAATCTTAAGTTTTCTGAGTTTTTAAAGGGCAACTGCTATGTATGCTTTCCCTCCCCACGTGTGCTTTCCTTTGTCATGTGCAAGGATGCACTTCTGTTGATGTCACACTAAACATTCATAAGCACTGAGCCATGAAAGAAGGTATGGCTGTATTTCCCAAGAAAATACAGGGTTTTTTTTCTCCTTTTTGTAGAAGGTAACCCTAATATAAATATTGTAAAAACACAAATACAGAAGCAGACTAACCTGATCTTTGGCTGGAGATTGGGATGGGTTAATTTCTCTGCTCCTTGTGCAGCTTCATTGCTGGCAAGTGATTGATACAATGGCACAAGCTTAGTTAATACAAAGACTGTAAAAATGAAGGAAGTCCTATGGGCAGGGTGTTCTTCCATTTATGAATTATTATAATCTGACGTAAGCTTTTGATTTGTGCATGCAAAGTTACTAATTGAAAGCTTGAATGCACTAGGACCTCACTATTTGTATTGTTCCAATCCTGATTTGTTACTGTTCTTCCTTTCTTCTTGTTTGCTGCCTTTGTTCACCTGTAGCTCTTAATGTGAAAATCTGTTGGATCAGGAACACAAATGATTCATGGTTCCTGTGAATCATTTGGATTGATGGAGCTCCTAAGATAGCTTATAGCACATTGAGATTCTCCAAGTTCAATACTTAAGATTGAGTCTTTTTCAATTAACTCGTTAATTTTCAATTAATCCAGGCCTTGATATTTTCTGATCATCTTAAAACCTTCCAGATGAGACTAGCATAGGTATCTGAATTGGAAAGAGTTCATGGTTCATAGATTTTAAGATAAAGAAAAAGGAGTATCGCTCTGATATAATTCAATATTCAATTATATATTCATATTTGTAAGTAACTTGTGCAAAAAAAGTCACTTAATAATTGCATGTTTTCATAGGAACACTTCCAAACTTTTTGATCTTGAATTTTTTTCTTAATATCTGAGAAACTTTGTAATTATGCTGAGTGGCCCATTTTATTGGGTTTATCAATTATCATGTAATTAGGATTTTATTGAAGGATGTAATGGGCTGATTTTTTTACCTGTTCATTTTTGGCAAATTTTAAAATAGTACTCCATAGCTTCAGCATTTCTGGAAAGACTGATTTGGAAAAACAAACTTCTGAAACAAAATACAACATTCTGGCACAGAATTCAGTGTGTCTTCTGCCAGTTCCAGGATGCAGAGTATCCATACAGTTGAGATTTATATGAATCATTTCATGTGTTTGTTAAACCTGTGGCTTGCATGAGAAGGGGTGGAGTTTTTCTCCTTTTACCTTAGCAGTCTAGAGGAATGTCTCCATATGTCTCAAGAATGTAAAACACAGAAACGTGGTTTGGGTTGGAAGATCTCTTGAAGATCACATAGTCCAACTTAAAGAATAACTCACAAGTGCTGTTTAACCAAACCCACGCTTTAACCCATGAGCTATTAAATGAATGTTCTTATTTATAAGTTACATGGTCTTATTTCATGGTCAGTGCACAAGGATGACTATGGTGGCATATAAATTGCTTGCAAGTATAATAGTAAATGGAAAATCTGTGGGTAAGAGGACTGTAAGTGTGGAGATTCTGTGAAGTAGGCTAAATGGCAGTTTCTAAACGTAGCCGTGTGTTTTTCCTACCTCATTTGTGTCAGTGCAATAGCAGATTTTTGTCATGCTATCTGCTTTAGAAAAGTAAAATCAATATTTGTATTCCTGGAAAAGTTAGGCTTACAGGAGGGGAAGGAAGGGTGGAACAAAACCCCACCTCCTGAAAATAGCCAGATACCCAAATTTAGTATTGACAACTTAAGTAGCAGTTAGCTGCATAGGTGTGACCTGAGTATCCAAAAAGCTTTCTAGTAGTTTTTCTGTGGCCTATACAGCTCAAAGAAATTAAACCTAGGAAAAGCTCAACCAAAGTCTATTTGAATTTCATGCTGTAGTAAAAAAATAATGTTTTGATTGGTCTCTAGTTAGAAAGATTTTTATTTGGAGAAACTCTGGTAAATAATGCAGGAAATTGGTTTCTCAAATTGACTTAGGAAAGATTACTTGGGATAGGAATTAAGGGAGGGAGGAAGGATGAGTAGGACAAGTTGAAAGGGAATGAAGAGGATGCATGCTGTGGGTCAAAGTCTCAGGCCTCAAAGTGGGAGTGTGGAGTGGATAAAAGGAATGTGGAGAGAAAATGGCAGTAGATGACAGACACAAGTGGGGGATTAGCTATGAAAATCACTGACAACAGACTTCGGTGCCACACTGTGCTTGGACACCAGGGTTCCTGTCATGCTAGGAATTTTTGCATTTCACCCACCACAATGTTGTAGGACATAGAAGGGCTTTATCTTATCATCATGGTCTAAAGCTTCTAGTGGTAGAAACTTTATATATTTTGAGGTGTGACAGTGCACAGGAAAACCAGAATTCTACCCCATCCCTACCTTCCACCTCCTGAAATCATAAAAAAATCATCAGGTTGTTAAAATGTGAGTGATATAGCTTGTTTTCTGAGTAGTAGCTACATTGTGCTTTTATTTGAATGCTCAGCTGTAATCTTAAAGCCTTTAGAAAAGTTAGTATGTAGAACTGCTAACATTTATAACCACTTCAGCTTTACTGAGTTAGGGTGACCATCCATTTTTACAGTTCCCTGTGTGAGTGATCAGTAATTCCTGAAAGAGGCTTTTTTTTTTTTTTTTTAAGCTCTTCCAACTTCTAACATGTAAATCATTAATATAAAGTTAATGTTTTCCGTGTAGTGCTTATTGCAGTTCCAAAGGGTTGATCAAAATACATTTTTTTGAAAATCAAAAAGATTTCAAAGTATCTGGTGAGTTGTCTTGAGTAGTCCTGTAAATATGTAACAGATACACTGTAAGAACATATTCTTTTGCACCCTTAACAAAGGTTTCTTTCTTCTCTGGCAGAAATTTTCCAGAATGTTTGTTCAGTGTGAACTGAGAGATCATTAGTAAGACTTCAGTTGGCGTTTTCTATGGTACCAAATTGTGTACTTAATCTGTTTCAGTAGCAAGAAAATTGCAAATTGGTAGACAGTGTCAAAATATGTTTGTGTCCTGCTTTCAATTTCCTTCGGTCAGTTGTCACAGATACACTTCCCTAGTGTTATACTTTTAGTCTTTTCTTTTAAGAATCCCAGTTCCTTGCCAGCTACCTGGTGAATAAGGAGCTTTGACATTTTAAACCAGTTACGATTTGTCTAAGGGTTACTCTTTTATTGTTACTTTGTGTCAAATCCACATCTTGTTGAAGTGCAGCAATCTCTCCCTGTTCTTTGACTACTTCTGCAAGTTGACACTGATTTTCCCTGTGCTTGAGTTTTCTTTACAATGCAGAAGCTTAGGGAAGTAGCCCTGGAGAGAAAACAATTTCTTTCTCCTGTAGAGGCTTCTTCACCGAGACTAGTAAAAGGATGATTAGGAATGTAGGAAAAGGGCATGCAGGTAGACAGCAGAATGCAGTATTTCTTAGGCTCTTAAAGGATTGTCCATGAGAGGGAAGGGAATCTTTTTTTCTATTTGTTCTTATAAAAATTGTTAGAAGTATATGAGATTTTAAAAAATAGTCCCTTATGGTAAAGTCTTCAAGTGCAGGTGTTTCCAGCGTAACAGACATCCAGGCAGCAGTGTCTTTGTGCAACTCCCAACTGTAGTTTATCTTTTGTTATTCAAATCTGTTACTGATAGTGTGCATAACCAATTCTTGGTATACTTATGTGTGTAGACATTAAGCAGATGTAATTAAATCGTTAGATGTTTTCTAATTGTTTGCAAAAGAAACCTCATCACTGTTTTCCTTGGCTTTTGAGTAGGGATGGGCTTATGCAATATTTAGGTGCTGAATTTTAAAAAATCAAGACAACTTACTATTATGAAAATATCTATACAGGGTGAGAAATTTGCATTTTTTTCTGTAATAGGGATGTTCTTTAAAGAAATCTTGCATGGTATGAAGTAGATACCTGTTGAAAGTAAAAGTCATTGTGTGTAAATTTCAATGAATGTAGATACTTAATCAGCTCCTTTCAATTTTCGTCTCTGTGTTCTGCTTTTATTTTGCAGGGAGTTTTTTGTGTGTGTGCTGTTGCATAGCAAATTATCTAGCACAAAGAAATGGACAGCTTGCAAAATTGCAAAATGCTCTTGTTCCTTGTGCTCCTTCCATGAACTAGGTTTATAAGTAATAGACAGAGGTATCTTTGAAGTAGTGTTGGGTGGGAGGGCTACTGCATTTAAAATCTGCTTTTTCATGAGCTTATTTGAGGTAATTGGAGTTTATTGAATTGATAAATAAAGCTATTAAGAAAACTTAATTCAAAAACTAGTATGGAGTTTATTCATTTTCCCATTCCACCCAGTAAACTGTAACAAATGTGAAATTTTTTTGTTGTTTGCTTGGAGTCATCTCTTGAGAATCTGTAAAATATCCTTATTTCTCTGGTAAGCTTTTGTCAGATACAAATATTTTGTAGTTGGCAGCACCTTCACATAAATGCTTCCTTAAAGGACAAACGATTTCATAAGTGCCTTTTCTACACAGTTTATTCCCCAGATATGCCTTCAAGGCTTCCAATCCAAGACATCTTCGCTGGACTGGTTACAAGTATTGGCACAGCAATACGATACTGGTTTCATTATACACTTGTGGCCTTTGCGTGGTTGGGAGTAGTACCTCTTACTGCATGTAAGTATTAATTTTTTGTACATAATACTCTTGTACACAAGGAAATAGACCACTTTCTGCAACAAAGTTTTGTGAGACCATTATTGGTTTATTTAAAAAAAAAATCGAAGACATCATTTCCCTTACTTTCACTCAGTTCTACCTATTTGACTCTTAAGCCAGTAGTGCAATGCAGGAAGGTATTAAGACACAGGAGAAAATGCATGAAAGGGCTTTTAAATTTCTTATTCCAATAAAATGCCTCTTTTCAAGTATCTTCTTTAAAAACTACATGGACATTTTTATTTGATACCATTTATTAATATTAGAATAGAAGAATTGTCCTGTTCTTTCTAACCATCTATAAATGAAAGTACAGTATTTATCTTTTTCTATGTAAAGTAAAATTCCTTAACCAAATTACATAGTAAAACTCTTAAAAAATATAAACAAAGTCTCTAAGTAGTAAAGGAATTCAAAAGAAAAGAGAGTGTGCATTTAAATTACTGCGGTATCCATTTTGAAGTTCACTTTGCAAATATGGATGGAAAGAGAGCTATTGATGTTTTAACAAGCTAAAAATATAGAGAAGGTGGAGAAAGGTAAAAGGAATGTAGTGTTCAGTCAAGGAAATGATCGGAAGTGCATCTTTACAAACCACAATATACCCACTGAACAAAAGAGCAGGGAGTAGATGCATCTCCCCAAGCAGCTTCTCAGTATGTTCTATGCTTTTATTTGTAGCTGGCACAGGCTTAGTTTGAGAGTAGCACAATACTGGTATCACCTAATTTTCTGAAGCAGACTTTATACACCGATAGCCTAGTTCTTAAGCTTATGTGGCCAAACAATCATGGTCAAAGGCTAACATTGACTAGCATCATGTATTAATCCATAAAACAGTTATCTAAAGCAGATACTGAAATGGTGATGATCCTTGCTGTATGATATTGTTATACCAGAAGGTTATACAGGTTCAAAATGTGGTTGAACAAATTAATGGTGGGAGAAAAGTCCATCAGGGATTAATTAGCAATGAGATATTATGGCACAGGAAGTGAGCTGCTTTGCATGAAGCATATGAGAATGTACTGAGGAAGTATCACTGCAAGTATCTTTAACCTGTTTCCATATTCTTCCTTGGAGTTCCCTTAGTGTGACCATGCTGGAGACAGCTCTAGATGAATCTTGGATCTAACCTAGTATGGCAATGCTTACACTTTGAATGTATACTTTTCAAGAATATACAGCTAAAATAAATACAGTTTTGTTCCACTCTTTGTATATGGTCTTGGGTTTTGTTCATTCTCTGAAAGTTGAGATTTTTTTCCTTGCCATAAATTTAGTTGGACATCAGGTGAAACAAGGGTACTTGTGGTCCGAGTGAGGCTATAACCGAAATCAAATTTATTCTTCTGTTTATTCACTCAGGTCGTATCTACAAGTGCTTGTTTACTGGCTCTGTGAGCTCACTACTGACACTGCCATTAGATATTCTGTCAACGTAAGTACCTAAAGAGTTTGGTACTAAGAACTGTTTTAGTCAGATTGCCATGAAAGTGGTTGCTTTGGCACTTGGTGTCCCTTTCATCCAATTATGCTCATTACCTTCCACCATCTTACCTGAGCAACTGCCCGTTATTTACGCTTTGCATAATGAGACGTATGGCCAACAGCATTACAGTAGAAATTTTTTCGCTTTGCAGTTCCCTTATTCAAGGATTTTTGGAGCTGGAAAGCTCACTGTACAAAGTGGGCCCTGGGTAATAGAGATTTGTATTTGATATAAAGAAAACTTACACTGCAAAGTTACACATAATTAAAAAAATTGATTTCCTATGGTTTCAATCAGATGCTGCATAGTAGATTATTAATAAATGTCTTACTGTAGTGTCACATTCTGTTTTCTTTATTGCATTTTTATGCTTTGAATTTAATGTTATCCATTCTGAGTCTCTTACGTGATAGGGTTTATTTTTTATCAGATTTTCTTCTAGCTGATACTTGGATTTTTAATGCTTCAATCACCATGTCTGTCTTTGTCCTTTTAAAATCAATTTTACTTAAATAATCAGTAAATACCAAACGATAGAATTTCAGGCTGGTTCTTTTTCATTATCTTGAACATGAGGAAGTGAAACTCAGTTTAGGTAGAGTCAGTTGCACATCAAGCAAATTTTGAATGAATGTTCTATGCAGTTCAGCGAAGTCATTTCAGTTGAGCTATTTGATTTGAGATCTCAGGTCATGTTACATTTAATTTTTACTGATGGAGAGAGGAGCTTTTTTTGGTCTATCTAGAGTATTTTTCCTGTTGTCTCTGAAGTGTAGATTCTGTTTTTATTTTTCTGAGAAGAATCTGAAACAAATGAACCTGAGCACCTCATCTTGTGTCTGTTACAGACTAGGGAGAAAATAAAGGACTCAAGTATTTGTCAGATTTGAATGGCCTGTGAAACTGTGCTTTGACATTTATTTCTTTGACAGAGACAATTACAGTAGCCTCTTTTCATTGTGGATTTCATGTCCCCATTTTATTCACTGTGCTGTGCAGGCACAAGTGTGTGGCTTCAAGGAGAACCAGATTGATGCTTCTATGGGCGTGGCAGAGTACTAGTGTGGCATGTTTCTTACTTGCTATTAAAGAGTATTCTGTAGTTTTCTGAGCAAATTCTCTGTAGTCAAGGAGTAGTGCAAGGGTGGAAACAAGTGGGAGGAGGTACCTGAAATTAGGGATGAGGTTTGCTTAAGATGGTTTAAGTACCTCTAATTGCATGAAACCCTAGTTTCAGTTGGCTGGCTGAACTTTGTTTTGCTGCTCCTTTACAGTTATATATGACCTGATAGATTAGGACTTAAAGTACAGAGATAATATCTGGGGTAAAATACTACCTGAAATGTAGAGAAGTTGAAGGGATGCCCTGCAGTTCCATTCTTCTGGTTAGGGTAGCTCAGCAGATAAAATGCTTCAGTGGACTGGATATAATGCACTAGCTATTTCAAAAAGCCTTTTACTGTATCAAACCATTTACCTAGCGACTACTGTGACTATTAAGTAGCTTTGCTATTCTTAAAGATTGTTTTTCCTGAGCTGCTCTTTAAAATTTTCATAATATTTGGTCAGATCCTGTTTTACAAGAATATTTACTACAGTAATAATTTCACAAACCAAACCAGAGGGAAATAAAACCTTTTCCAAATCAGTATGTATCCTGTCACTTTAAACCATTTGTACACAGGTGCATACAGCCTTCCTAAAATAAGCCTTCTTTGAACAGATTTTTTTAAATTAAATTAAAATTATGTCTAGATGCTTTCTTCACCTAGACACATAAATAAATTCAGCTTTTTGCACAAATGCCAGTTTATTTGTTAATTTGGACTAGAAGGGTTTGTGATAGTTACCAATGACTGAATTTAGTTTTACTAGCAAAATATTTTTGTTGTTAATACTTTTTTTTTTTTTTCCTTTAACAGGGAGAACTTACTGGCTGATTGTTTACAGGGCTGTTTTGTGGTAACGTGCACTCTATGTGCATTTATCAGCCTTGTTTGGTTACGTGAACAGATTGTCCACGGAGGAGCACCACAGTGGTTAGAACAAAATCAACAACAGCCACTCAATGGTGTCGGTCAACAAAATGAGGTAAAACTTAACTGCTCAGTGGTTCATCATAAATTTAGGAAATGTGATTTTGTGAATAAATAAATGACCAGAACCCGGTGATGTTGTTTTACTGGATGGTATCTTTATTTGTTTGTTAGCGGAAGTTGAATATATGTTCCTGTATAAACTTAGTGACACCACTGTTATGTTTTTGAAGTTGTTTGTATTGTATAACATTGTTTAGAGCCTTATGTCTCTATCTTCACACTTTTTTTAAGATAATTTTGTGCATATAAAGATGAATTCTCAGGCATAGTCAATGAAGAATCAGCTTGCTTTTATTTTGTCTTTCATGAGTATTTCAGTAGTCTGAGTCTGTGAGGTAACAACTCACTCTTCTCAAATCAGTTGTAAGTTTTGTAAAACCACTGAAGCTGGAGCTTCTCTGTCCTCCCTTCAGCCCCAACACACACGTGCACCCTTTTAGTGCTTACAGGAGCCTCTTGGTGGGAGAAGAGATGATAAAAACAATACGTGCATAGGAAGGAAATAATTCTAAATTTTGTTTTCTTTTAATAAATGTCAGGCTTTTTAAAGACAGAGGTGGAAATTCTCACTTTGGTGACTGGCTCAGTTGGCCTCGAATTACCATCTTTCAAATATAATAATAGTTTTTGTAAGATGAAGAGAGTTCCCCTCTCTTGAGCACTGGTGAGGCCATATCTGGAGTGCTGTATCTGATTCTAGGCTCCCCCAGTACAAGAGAGCCATTGACATATTGGAGTGAGTGAAAGGAAGAGCCAACAAAAATTATTAAAGGACTGCAGAATCTGACATATGATGAGGGGCTGAGGGAGTTGGAATTGTTCAGCCTGGAGATGAGAAGGCTCAGGGACCTTATTAGTCTATTAGCATAAATGTTAGTGATATGATGGTGGAAAGAAGACAGAGTTGTTTTGATAGCATTGAGTGACAGGACATCAGGCAATAGGCTTAAGTTAAAATACAGGAAATTCCATTCAGGCAAAAAAAAAAAAGTGGGTTTTTAGCTGTGATCGACTGAGGGAAAAGGTTGGTCAGAGAGGTTGTAAAGTTTCCACCTCTGAAGTTACTTAGAAGCCAAGAGGAAACAGCACTGCTCAGCTTGCTGTAGCTGACCCTGCTTTCAGTTGTGTTGGCTACATGTTCTCTAGAGATCCTTTCCTACCTGAGCTACTCTGTGAAGAAATTTGAATGTTTCTTTTCCTGTTTTTAAAGGTTTAGTGGTCCCAAATATATAATGCTTGTCTAGGACCTATATTATTGACATCTTTTAATACTATTCAGTTTCATATACATACATTGATAAAAGTATGGAGAAAGGTTTATGAGTTTAACGGAATACTAAATCCTGTTTCTGCAGGCTCAGGCTGTTGTAAATGGAGGTGTTGAAAATGCTGTGCTTGACCAACCTGCTAACCCAGCTGCTGAGAATGTAGTTGTAGGAGAGAACCCTGAAATTCAAGAAGAACAAGTAGATGAAGAGGAGGAGGATAATGAAGATGAAGAAGATGCTGTAGTAGAAGATGCAGCAGATGCAAACAATGGAGCACAAGGTAACAGGTGACTCAAAACAGTAATGTTCTAGTTCTTATTAAATATAATTAGACCCTTGAATATAGAACTGTCATAATTCAAGGAAGCTGTGTAAATTCCCACTCGTGCAAATTTCATTTTGAGTGCTGAAGCATTTTCTTGCTGAAAAGCTAGCAGCAGTTATAAGATGAATATTATACACTCAAGTCTTTTTGTTCATTTAAAACATATTGTGGAGTGTTTTGAGTAAGTCTAACAGCTGTAAAAATGTCCGTTGTCTCCTCAGATGACATGAACTGGAATGCTTTGGAATGGGATCGAGCAGCAGAAGAACTTACTTGGGAGCGAGTGAGTAAGAATAATTTTCTTGAATTTAATAATTCAGACTCATACTTGAAATTGTTTGTAATGCTGTGTTAAAATGCATACGGGATAGATTTGGATATGATTCCCTCAGTAAGAGCCTTTAGTAACCTAGAAAAGCTATTATACTATAAATAAAATGTTATTATGTTACTTGTTAACTATCAAGAAGACATTTCTTTGATATCAAATGTAGTAGCAGCTTAAAACATGGTTTAGCTCAGACTTTTCTGAAGACTTCAACTTAGTCAGGTTTAGAAGTTAATGGCAGCTTGTTTTGAGGATGCTGGACTGGATTCTGGAATGCACAGGTGTTGCATTATGTATTGTTTAATACTTGATTTTTGTATTTGTGGTCACAATAGACTGAAGGAATGAAAATTAAATTTTGTTTAATTTGCAAGAAACAAATGTGTTTCTCTAAAAATGATGGAGCATTTTAATGTAATACAGCTTCTGTTTTGTTTATGGATCACAAATTCCATAATGAGAGCATGAGATGCATGTGCACTGTAGTCATAGAGTAGAGACTCGAGAACTAGTTTTGTGTAACTGGTTTAGAAGTAGCCAACATCCGAGTTCAAAGCTTGCTACATGCAGCAAAATCTGCTTGAAGGTAGATACAGCAGCTTCATGATACTTACCAGCGTCACCAGGGCCTGAGGCAGAAGACATAAAACTACTCACTCTATTCCTGGGCTGTGATATAGTTGTTGCCTCAGTTGCAGAGTAGGATAAGTACAGTTTTCATCAAAAGTGACAGGTCTTGATCTTGTTTTGTATCTACTGAAAGCTTCTTAGTGTGTTTTGAGAGATATTTCACGATAAAGGACATACCTGTATCAGATACCTGAATCAGATACCTGAATCATTCTGTGGTTTATTTAAAGAGGAAAGTGTTATGTTTCTGAACCCAATTTATGTGCTGGGAAGTGTTGATGTACTTCTAATTGAAAATATACTGTTGCCTCTCCAGGAATATAGAAATCCATTTCCATGTATTCTCATAACCATTTCCAGTGTTAAGTGCTGCCATAGGCAATAGATGTGTGTCTGGCTTTAGTATCAAAATTGGGGTAGGCTTTTTTCTCTTCTTTCATCTTGTGAAAATAGCATGCAGGTTTTCTGAATTTTCAGAAATATTTGCATCTTAGTTTACTTGTAAAATATGTGCAACTCTCGTATCTTGGAACTTAGTGCAAAATCCTTGTACAGAGAAAAGAGCCTTGAACTTTACGGCAGTAATTATGGAGTAGGAGTGTCTGGATTGAAAAAGTAAGATACCCTTGAAGTGGGGGAGAAAGGAGACTTCTTTCTTTTTTTTTTTTTTTTTTAAATAGATGCTTTATTTTTGACTGTTCTGTGGATGCTTCCCAAAGCAGCTGTGCAGAGTGATGAAAGATTTGTTTTCTGTCTTCCCTAGCTGTAGAACAACTGTGTTCTAAACTTAAAAAAATATAGTGTAGCAAATGTTCCCATTACTAGTTGTTTTTATACATAAAAGGTAAAATATTAACCTACTTTTCTCAGTGCAACATAAACTGATACTTTGCAACAAGAAAGCAACAAAAAATTTGCTTTTGTGTTTCAATATTGAGTTGATTAAACATGTATTTAAGTAGCAGTTCAATCACTAGAATATTTTGTAAATACAAAATCTTTGTCAGAGTTTTCAAAGTCTTGGAGAGAAGTAGCCTATAAATTATTTGATTCTGTGTTTGCTTTGAAGTATATAAATGCATATGTATTAACATGTTCCCAGGCTTTGATCAACTGAATTTACTGTGTTGAATGAGAACTTAGTTTCTATCTTTCAGAATTTATGTCCTGGTTCTGTTGGTTGAGCAATAAAAAAAGCTTTTTACTGTATCGGACATTAAAAGTTGGCATGAAAGAGGCTTATTTTAGATGAGGGTTGCTTAATTTTGTGAGTAAATTAAAATTGTGAGTAAAAATGAGTGAGTAAAATAAACTTTCCTATCTTCACAGATGCTTGGACTTGATGGATCTCTTGTTTTTTTAGTAAGTGCAATCCTGCATTTCAAGAATTTCGATAGAAGGCATTTTTTTAGTTGTTTTTTTTTTAAAGTACATCATTGTATTTGAGGTCCCTATTATCATATATTTCTTTAAAAAGGGTTTTGTATGATGTCATGATAGAGCAAATAGGGTTTTTAGGAGTTTCACAGAGTAGAGTTGTGAGTGTAATTTTTAAAAGACACAGATAACTTTGGATCACGTACTCCACTATAAATAAAAGCTAGACCCTTTTAAAAGATCTTCAGTTACGTTCGTTGACTTTCTTTTTTCACCAAAGTCTCACAACTTCAATGGCTTAGGTTTACAATTATGTTATCAGTGACTGACCATAAAATTAATATCAAAAGAAGTAAAACTCCAGTGTACTTATGGCTTAAGTCACATCTTAGCTGAAAGTAATATTAGAGACATGCTGTCATTTCTAGAGTCAGCTGCCAGTTTTGTTAGTGCGTTCATTGTAATAAAGACTAATTGCTAAAAGTTCAGATGAACCTTTTCTCATTTATGAAACAAACATCCACATACTTAATGTAATTCTTTTTAAAGGTGAAACTGTATTGATTTTAAAGTAAAAGCTTATTTTTGCAAAATAAGAATTTGGAAGCAAATGTAAGTGCATGTCTAGGTAAATGTCCATGAGTGTAAGCAGGTGTTTTCATAATCTGTCCTGCATGTTTTAGTCTTTCTGTTAGAGCAAGTTTCTCGGCTCTAACAGGAAATGTGTAAGTTCTGATGATAATAGGCAGTTGAAATAAGTTTAGATACAAAAGTCAAGTCACTTATTTAAATGACTGATACTTATGTACTGTTTCTTTGTCATCTTCCTTCCTCTTTCTCCAATTCTCCTTGCAGGAACATGTCTTTTGGGTGGTGTCTTTAAATACATTGTTCATACTCGTGTTTGGTAAGTATCATTTGCTCTTGGGTTTTAAAAAGATCCTATGTGAAGCATAATGTAGGTTAATTTCAAGGCTGTTCTCTCAGAATAAATGAAGATGTGACATCTAAAAATGGAACCACAAATTAACTGGGGATATGAATAATAAATATTTATTGTTTTCTAGCTTTTAAATTTTAAATTTCTTTAAGTGAATATGTTTAATATAGGAAATCTACCAAAAACCTAAATGTCAATGATGTCAACCAAAGCACAGAAAATAATATTTGTTTGTAACACTGTTAAATTAAAGGAGGAATCTCATGGAATTTAATTTATGAGTAAATGCAATACTTTGATGAATGGCTAGGATATTTTTTTCTCCTTATAGTTTTCATTAGATATAGTTACATCACTTTGGACATCAAGAATCCATTTTTGGAGCTCAGGTATTGAGAGGGAGGGAGGTGCACAAGAACGTAGCTGACTGTAGAATTATCAAATATGCTTCCATTTTGTGTCTGGAATTGCTACAGAACAACTTTCCTTAGTTCATGCAACTTAGACTGACTTACATTTCAGAAAATAACAAATTCTAATCAGTGGCACATTTTACTCCATTTTCCTTGCTCCCTCCTGTAGATGCTGAAGCTGAATTGTAGCTTTAAATGTTTGCAAGACACTTTTTATTTATAGTACAAGATAGGAATATTATTGTGTTCTGATTCCATGTGTAGTTAGTGCTACAAAAATTTCTTAGACATAAACTTGTCACAGGTTAAAAAAAAAAAAGTTAAAACTGTCCAAACTGTAGGTATGTATTTCTCGGTCATTTGAACCCTGAAAGGGTAAAATACCTGCCTTGTTGTAAGCTTCTCTTGAGAATTTCTGAAATTTCTTTGCTTTTGGATTGTGGTGCTCAAGCTCATTACTGTTGTTAATTTGACACAACTGTGTGTAGAAGCAGCAGCATTTTAGTGACAAGATGGAGCATTTTATACACTTGAAGAAATACCAGATAAAAATGCCAAAAATTTTACTTGCTCTGAATGACCAGTTTAAAAAAGGAATTTTTTATGTTGCTTTGGGTATTTTCAGTGGTCTTTCCTGGCAGAAAAGTTTGAGGTTGAAAAACTGAAGTCATACTGTAGATAAGAAATTTTTGTTGGCAAAGTAAAGCTTACCACACTGAACCAGTGATTTGAGCATCTAGATACTGAAACGAATCACCCGATCAAAAGAAAATAAAAGTTAGTGTCTTGTATGTTTAATTCACAAGAAAATAAAACTGTTCTAATAAGAGTTTGAAAATATTTGAGTTATTTCTTTATGAGAATTAATCTATTTTAATCTGTATTTATCAGAATTTAATTGAATTTTTTAGCTACTATAAAAGATAGGCTTTTTTAGTAAGTAGATAATAACCATGAAACTTCTAAATCACAGATTAAGATTCAATAATGAGTATGTAATAACTAATGAGGTTGTCATATAGATGTGTTTTCAGTAGCTCTAAGTGTGCTTTGCCAAGTGGGAAACTAACAAATAGAGAAGAGAAGGGAATGACTTTCCCAAGCAAACTGGAGGTCTGGGAATTTAATATGTGCCTCTCAAACCTATTTTTAGTATCTTTCCCATTAAGTAATACTGCTTAATTTACAACCATCAAATCTCTGGTTATTTGTAATTACAGTACTGGTGAGTTCAAATGTCACAGGAAGTACTTTCTAGAAGATAGAAGGAAGGCATTTGGAACCTTAATTACTGGTCCAGAAATTCTCCTTGGACAAATTAATTCATTT
This sequence comes from Empidonax traillii, assembly GCF_003031625.1. NCBI lineage: Eukaryota > Metazoa > Chordata > Aves > Passeriformes > Tyrannidae > Empidonax > Empidonax traillii. The sequence goes on from NW_020955442.1 coordinate 522,971, forward strand.
CAACTTAATTAATATTTTCTGTAGCTCATCACAGAGGAGTTTGTACTGCTTTATGCTTTTTCTTTAAAGGGATCTATGCAAAATTCACTTTGAAATCAAGTTATTTAAAAAACATGATAAGCTGTGCACTGTATTCTCATAAAACACTGTCAAAAATACAACTTTTAAGTCATTAATCTGATGTAGGAGTTTTGAGTGTGATCTTTTTCATCTCACTTTGTTTTTCACTTGTTCTTACTGACCAGGGAGAGCTCAACTCTTCCCTTTATCTTTTTGCCTTATTTATCTTTTTCATCTTACTGTATCTTATTATTTTGCTTTTCCCAGTAACTGCCTATTTCTCCAAAATGTTCTGATCATTGATTAGGGTAATATGTGTCCTGCTAAATCCTTCTCCTAGTTGATTTTTTTTTCTTGTGGTTTTTTTTTGCTTTTTTTTTGCTTTGTTTTGGTTTTTTTTACATATTGGTCATATGGAAATGAGGATGAGAGAGAAAATCATCAGGCTTTTCATTTAAGGAAACATTTTTAGTATACAGTAGTTCTCAGAGTGAAAATAAAAGGTGAAAATACAAGTTTGCCATTACTGCAGCTGCTTTTCCTTTATAATGTTTCCCTCTACTCCTAAAAAAAAATAAAAATAGACTTTGAATTCTGTAATCATTCATAGCTTGGTTAGAAGACCACAGAGTGAGCTAAAACAACTACTTGACTTTGTTTCAAATACACAAATGTCCAAAAATGGGAAAAGTGGTCTGGTTTTTAACACATTCCCCCTGAAACCCCAGAATTGTCAGGAGAGTTCTCAGAAATTGTGACAGTTCTCAGTACATTAATTCAAAGTAAAAGTTGCTCCTCATCCCTTAACTGGAGTGTCATCATTTTCCACTTCCTCTTCCCTCTGCAAATTTCTTCAGGGCTTGCATTCTTCACAGTATTCTTAAGAATTAAAGCACTAGAACTGAAGCCTTGCTAAAGGAAGTCCAGTTTGACCATGAAGGTGTAAAATAGCTGCTTAAGTATTTTACTGCATGGGAAAGAATGAATATGCAGAACAGGTTCCTGTTCTCTTCCTCAGAACAACAATCTGAGACAGATACCAGCTTAGTGCATGAAACAGAGAAATTGAAATAATTTATGCACTGCAAGATGAAATAAGTAGGAAAAGAGTGTCCTCTAATTCTGTGTAGTTTTATATTGTTTGTAGTCTTGCAGTGTGAATTCTGATCTGATTTTCTGATCTGTTTGTAAAATTATAAAAATCTAACACTTGCAAATATTTGCACGGAAAGTAATTTTTTTTAGTTATTTTCATAAAGTTGATGAGAAGCAGAATTATTATCATGTTACAATACACATCCTGCAAATAAGGCTTCATTTAGCAGTTTTCATGGCCTTTTTTTCTTCTTTCTGCTTACATTATACAGCATTTTGTCCATACCACATTGGTCACTTCTCCATCGTTGGCCTGGGCTTTGAGGAATATGTGAGTACTGTCCTTTAATTTCAAAATTAAAAAAAAACTGCCACTGTTTCTTTAATCACAATATTCTTGTAGCATTTTTCCACTTTTATTGGCAAAAGTACTTTGGACTATGTCTCATTTTCAGTCCTTAAATTATCAGTCTTTTTTGAATCTATGACTAAAAATGTTACTCATTCTTTCCCACTTCCTCCGTTATTTCCTTTTCAAGTAAGGTTTCCTACTTTTACAAAAAATACATATGTACTGGGTTTTTTTAACAGCCTCTTATTCCTTGTGTACATTTTTAATTTGTGTACTGAGTAATTTTCATGGTGGATGATAATAAGTGGGGAAAGCAAGGGGGTAGTGAAGTAGTGTAAAGTGACACTTCTTGTTTCATATGTTTATGAAACAGATATGTAAAAGCTAGAGAAACTTGTCATTCTTCTTGAATATTTGAGAACTGGAATTTATCTTGATTATATAAAAGAGAGATGTAATCTTTTAAGAGACTGGTAAACTTTCCCCTTTTTCCCTCTTCCCTCCAGGTTCAAGCATCTCACTTTGAAGGCCTGATTACAACTATAGTCGGATATGTTCTGCTAGCAGTGACTCTAATTGTTTGTCATGTATCCTTTTGTCAGTAGTTACCTGGTTCAGATTTACATGTAAATGTTTTTTCCTGGCTGTGTTTTGAGGAGGCATAGACATGATGCAGGTGCAATTAATTTAACATTTTGCTCTGCTCTTTTGGTGAAATTAGAAGAAAAAAGTATAATACGCATCCAGCTTTTCTTGGAAAAGGTGAGAATTCGTTTCAAACTGCATGGAAAGGAAAGCTACTATTTAAAGTAGGTCTTCAGTTTTGCAACTTGCTCATTAGTGGCAGATGTTTTCAAAGGAAACTGTTTATTTCTTGAGAAAACTTTTGGATGCTTAATTTAAGAAGGGTGGTGTTATTACTTATTGATTTATTTTAGATACATGTTTGGGGGTGTTACCCTGCACACCAGATCGTGACTTTTGGAGTCACAGCCAATTTTGAAAATACAACCCTGATAAAGTATATACTTTGTTTCACTTTTGTCTTTTATAAAATTTCCTGTTGCTAAAAGCTACATAATAATTGTGTTTCATATTAATTAAACAGTTATAAAATATTTTTCAGTATTATTTTCTTGACAAAAGTATTCAGGGCTTGGCAGCACTTGTTAAGTTCCAGCGATCACGTCGGCTATTAGGAGTTTGCTATATTGTTGTCAAGGTAATCCTAATTTTTTTTTTTGGGGGGGGGGAGGCAAAAAAACCTCTCAATTTGAGCTTATATTATCATTTTCTTAGCAACTTTTGTTAAACTAGTGAGATGTTCTGTTCTCTCTTTTCCTAAAGGTTTCCTTGTTAGTGGTGGTTGAAATTGGTGTGTTTCCTCTCATCTGTGGCTGGTGGCTGGATATATGTTCCTTGGTAAGAACAGAAGTAAATGGGATAAAGCCTTTTTTTTTGACATTGTTTATATTTGAAGCAAAAAAACCACATTCTGATGAGAAGAGAGTTGTTAAATATGAGTTTGACAATGCTCTTCTGTTTTTATAAACATAATTTCCACAGGGAAAGGGATTTTTGGGTACTGCTTAATGCTAATTTTGTTTTTCTTTATTCTAATTTTTTTGAATGTTCTAATTTTTTCTTGTTTTTATTTATTTTGTTCTAATTGCAAATTAACATGCTGTTACTAAAGTAATAAAAATATAATCCTTTTTACTGCAGTTACAAGACCGCTGTGGTAATGAGCTTACTTATGGGCAAACTTGTGCAATGAATAAATGTTTTTATGTAGCCATCTTATGTGAAGTGGTAATGACTTTGTGTTTTAAGTTATTCAGTCCCTTTATGTTTCAAACAAGATACATGCTGTGTTTGCTTGGAATTGAAAAGGAAAGTTTTTGTCATGAAAAAAAGAGTGCTTAATTTCAAATGGAGAAAATTAATTTCTTCCTGCCTTAGCAGAAATAGAATTTTACTTAAGGGAATAAATATTTGCTTCCATCACACTGCCACTTTGTTTGAACTGATTTGTAACTTATGTAGGGTCTTTTAGTGTTTGAGTTGACTTCTTCTTTCTGTCAGAAGAAATAAATTGATCAGAAATTGATCTCTATTTACTGTTCTTATTGTAAATTTCCTTTTTTCCTCTAATTAAATGCTATAATTATTTATGTGTTAACACCAGGCAGACATTTAAATTTGCTTAGCAGTGTATATAAACTAGGGTAAACAAAACGAGTAATTGTGGATTTTTGCCAAACTTCATTCGTATTTTTTTTGCTGTTTACCTTCTAGGAGATGTTTGATGCCACTCTGAAAGACAGAGAATTGAGCTTTCAGTCTGCCCCAGGTACCACAATGTTTCTGCACTGGTTAGTTGGAATGGTTTATGTCTTCTATTTTGCATCCTTCATTCTTTTACTGAGAGAGGTAAGTCTGTAAGAACAAGATTGGTATGTAACTTATTGAGAGGCAATTGATGTTAAACAGTTAAATCTTTCACATGTGGGTGTTGTTGCTGCTGTGTTTTATGTGTGTATTGAATTTCAACCTTTTCTTAAAAGGAACATGCTGGTACTTTACTGCAGTGGAAAATTACGATTTAAAGTATATTTTGCTTAGAGATTTTTAGTTTACAAAGAGTCCTTAAATCTGGGTGTTGCCTTCAAATTGATCTAAATATGTTTTTAATTGTTTAAGATTGATCAGTACTTGAAAATTAAACTTGTATTTTGTTATTTCTTCTTTACTTCTCTATGATGATACTTCCTTTGTTCTGTTTCTGTGCCACTTTGTTAAATCTTACTCAACAAATATCCCTATTATGTTAAAACTTATTTGCTGCAGCAGTGTTATTCAGAATTAAACCCAAAGGGTTTTGAAGAATTTCTCTTCATATGTTGTTTTCTATTTCCTACTTCAGGTATTGAGACCTGGTGTCTTATGGTTTCTCAGGAATTTGAATGATCCAGACTTCAATCCTGTGCAGGAAATGATTCACTTGCCCATCTATAGACATCTCAGGAGATTTATCTTATCAGTGGTAAGGACTTTTGTCAAAGATTTCTTTATTTGGAAAGAAAATTTCCTATGTTGGCTCTCATATACAGTAATGTGTATTTAAGGAAAAAACACTTTCACCATGAAGGTGAATTGATACTGGAACAAGCTGCCAACAGAATCTACACCTTTTGATACTCAAAACTGAACTTCTGTTTTCAGGTTCTGAGCAACATGATGTAATTGGGTCTGCTCAGAGCAGAGTTCTGAGGGGTTAGGGAGGGTAGGTTGAACTCTAAAGGTCCCTTACAGAACAAATTTTCTGTGATATCATCTCCTTATGCAAAATCACAGAAAATGTTTGTATATTCAGACAACAAATGTTTATTATCATGGATATTGTAAATCATGTAACTCTTTCATGATGCCTTCAGTTATTGCCATAATACTGTGTGTCCAGTTCAGCTAAAATAGTGCAGCAGGGGAAAGTAACTTTCTAGCTTAATTTTGGATTGGATTCTGCTGATCTAGCCAATGGTGTCTGTTTCCAAATTATCATTGCAAGATACTGAAAGCAGTGAAAGTTTTTTCCCCTCTGCTTGTTTGAAGTTTGCCAAGCATGCAGTAAAAAAAGGGTCTCAGACCATCTTTGACATAAATATCACATGAACTGTGAAAACTGACACACCAGAAGCATTCTTTGATATACTGTATTATTACACCTGAGGTGCTTGGAGAAGTGAAAGCTGAGAGAGATACTTTCCATTCAAGAACCCTTCAATATGTGAGAGGGGCTGGCCTGTCCATCTTTCAGAGCATTTTCTTCTTGGATAATCGCAATTGTTCAGCTGCCTAAAACTTCGTGTCATAGCAGGTCACCCACATATAGGCAAAGATCTGCTTGTTATTGATGTTCTGAGATATTTTCTCACACTGTGTTGGAAAGGGCAGTTACTTGAACTTCGTCTTTCAATTTGCTTAGCTGATGAATTCAGAACTTCTACTAGCCTCATATCAGAATATGGGACCCAGAATGGTAATCATTTACACTTCCCATTTCAAAGAATAAGTCACACCTTTCATGTTTTGTTTCTTTTTCAATATTTTTAAGAAATGTGTTGTGTAGAACGTTAAATATTTTCCAGGAGAAGGGGATTTGATTTTTCTCTTCTGCATAGTTAAATACTTTTTTTTTTTTTTAACATTTTTAGTCTCTAGTGGTGCATTTATATGAAATGTAAGAATGTGTTTAAAATGTACTTAATTTTTCATATGGTTCCTTAAGGAAATGTGATTTATAAAAGTGCATGGTCTTCATGCACCTGGTCTCACCTACTTAAATTTTGGTCTTTCAATCAACCTAAAATGTGAGAAAATAGAAACTGAAACATCTTTTGGTGCTTCAACAAGTTGCTTGGAAATTCAGCCACTTAGAAAAGAGAGGAATACAAAATTAGTAATCCTGGTGTTGGGGAACAGCGAAGAAAGAAAACCGTCTGACAGTGTTCTGTCAGCAGGCCAGTCAGTGTTTGTTCAGTCACAGTCCTGTCTGGCAAGAGCATTGTAGTGTACTGGTCTGCCTGGGTTGGAATGATTTTCTTCACACAGGCAAATGTACTTCTGCACTTTAAATTAGCAGCTGGAATAGTGTTGTCAACACAGGCCTGTTGGCTACAGCTGGACAGTGCTTGCACAACATCAAGGCAAGCTTTTTCTCTTTCCTTCTCGGCCCCATTCCCTCAACCCTCCAGTGAAAAAGCTATAGTTCCAGAGTATACCTGGAACAGATGACCCAAACTGACCAAAAGAATACCATATGACATTGTGCTCAGCAGTAAAAGCTGTGGGAAAGGAGGAAGGGGGGCCATTCATGGTTATGGTGTTTGAATTCATGAGTTCCCAGAAAGTTGCTAATTGTCTGTTTGCTGGTGAGAAATAGAGACTGAATTCCTCTTATTGTTTTGCTTGTTGGCACAGCTTTTGCTTTCTGTATTAAATGGTCATTGTCTCAGTCTTTCCCTCCTTCTGTTTTGCCTTCCCCTTCAGCAGGAGAGGGCAGTGAGCGAGCAGCTGGGTAGGTATCGGGCTGTCAGCCAGGGCTAACCCACTACACAGGGAGCATGTCAGAGAGCGGGGTGGGGAACTACGTTTGGTTGTTTCTGCTATGTGGACTAACTTGTTTACTTTCTTGTTGCAGATTGTCTTTGGATCAATTGTACTGCTCATGCTCTGGCTTCCTATACGCATTATTAAATATCTCCTGCCTAACTTTCTTCCATATAATGTTATGCTCTACAGGTAAGAATTTCTGTTTTAATGTTGTGTTTTTTCAGTCTTCCTATAAATAGAAAAAGTGTATTTGTGCTTTTTGAGCACTAATGGGACTTTTTTTTGTTAAGTTATTTTGTTTTCAGGTAATGTAATCTTTATTGTTCTAAGGAAGTTAAAAGGTAAAGGGCATGACTACATCTTACAGTTTGTCAAGTGAAAAACTACTAAAAAAAATAAAAGGCATTTTGTATTACTTCCATAAAAATGGTTCTATGTCCTCAAAACACTTACTCTTTCAACCTTTTGATAGTGAAGTTGCTTTCATGTTTGTTTTTTTAACAAAATCATTCCTGATTATCATTACTACAAGAATGAAAGAATATCTGTAACTGGATTTGTTTTTAATGATAATAGTTTTTTTCTGTTTCTAAGTAATAGTTGAAACAGTGATGATAGAAGCAAATAAAATAGCAAATTGTATTTTCAGATATAACCTTTATATAACCTAATATTTTTTCTTAAATTTCTTATACACCTAAATGCCTAATTACTCATGAACACCTAACCTCTGCCTAGGGTAGTATATATTGTGGTGGTGTTAATATGATTCAGTGTAAAAGATTGCTCTCAGAATGTTTCTTGTGTTTGACTTCCTTCTCTTCCCATTGTTTCTAGTGATGCTCCAGTAAGTGAACTTTCCTTAGAGCTCCTTTTGCTTCAGGTGGTGCTTCCAGCTTTGCTAGAGCAAGGACATACAAGACAGTGGTTGAAAGGTCTTGTACGAGCATGGACTGTTACTGCCGGATACTTGCTGTAAGTACAGAGATCCAAAATACAACCATGTGTCCAGTTTGGCCTTCAAATGTGGAAGTGCATGCTTTCAAGAAGGTTTTCCTAGTAGGTAGCTTTAGTAGCTCTTTTACACATAAAGATGTGATGGAAAACTTCTTTAGTGATTTCTTCTAATCAGTTTTTGTATCTACTTCTGGACTAATCTTTGACAAGTAATTCTTTTAGTACACTATTACAGCATTTGCTTAGTGAAAAAAAAATCTGTAAAAGTATGACTAACATCTTGTTAACTTCCTTATTATATGAAAAGAATAAAGAGGTAAGCATCAGTAGAGCATTTCCGTGAGTCATCTAACATTCACGTGCACTTCTTGCACTTCTTACTATAGGAAGGAAAAAAGTAAAGAAAAATTATTTAGAACATTAGGGTGAAAAAGTGAACAACTTTAAATTGGGGATTTTAAAGTTAAAAGTTCAGTCTCTAAAAAAGGAGAAAGGAGAAAACTGTATCTTCATCAGATAAAGTGAATTATTATACTGCCAGGCAGAGTTTCTAGCACTTGAAATTATTTTTTAGTTCAGTTTAGTTTAGTTTTTTAGATTTGTTGTTTGCCGGATTAGTCAAGAAAAAAATAAAGTTGCTTTTTTTTCCTGTATACCTTTCAGTTTTACTTCAAAGTATATTGACATTCTTCCACTATGTGTTGCTCATTGTTGTACTACTAGGATCAAGATTTATTGCTTGCTAAGTTATGTCTGAGAAACTGAGTCAATGAAAGACTTTTCTTCACTGCAATCCAAAATATTTATTTTAGCTTTTCATAAAGAAACTCTCCTCACCTCCTGTTCTCTTTGCATTTTAAAGAGTTGGGCTTTTTCTATTAGTTTTTCCATGTTTTGATGGTGTTTAGGTATGATGCAACAAGAGAATTTTGGAGACAATGATAAAAATGGCTTTTCTTTCTCCACCGTTGTAGCTGATTAGAACAGTTGTGAATTACCTCTTCAGCAATTTTAGCTGAGCAAAGGTGAAAATCTTTTTCTTTGTTTTTCTTAAAAAGCAAACTGCTGTGAAAATATTTTCACTGCCAGTAGAATATCTGCATGCATCTTGATCTGTTAAAGCTGAGGAAAATTAACTTCTAAATATTCATATTGAGTTTGGGTCTTTTTTAATCAGATACGAATTTTGCTAGTTATATATGTGGGAAACATCAACAGAAAGTTTTTTAAATAGATTGACTCTTTTTGTGATTGATGTTCTTAGAAAGTTGTGACCAGTTTTGAGCCATTTAGAATCTTCTTGAAAGATTCTGTACTTTCGAAAGCACGTCCGTAGCAATGCTCTACTGTCCTTGTACAATTTAGGTTTGAAGGCAGTTGTTTCCAATAGAGCTTAGTAACAGTAAAATAAAAGCTGTCAGTAGAGCTGTGTGCTTATGAACTGAAATAGCAATGCAATTTTCCTTTCATATGCACAGTCACTGCAATACCAGGTGATGTTTTTAAAACAATCAAACAGAAAAATGATCTTTTCTTGTGACTGTATTCCAACTGTTCTAATCTGCATCCTCAAGCATTTTCCTTCTAAATTCTGTGAGTATGCTGATGTGGAGAACATTATCAGGAAAAGGCTTATTTAACTTTATGAAGATCCTGTATAAGTTTTGTACAGCTTGTACACATTCTGAGTATGCCTGTGTTTCTGTGAGTTTCTCATTCATATCAAATGGGACAAAATTGAAATTTTGATTGTTACAGGGATCTTCATTCTTACTTACTTGGAGACCAGGAAGAGAATGAAAACAATGCAAATCAGCAACCTAACAACCAGCATGCTCGCAATAATAATGCCATTCCAGTTGTGGGAGAAGGTCTTCATGCAGCCCATCAAGCCATACTTCAACAAGGAGGACCTGTGGGTTTCCAGCCTTATCGTAGGCCTTTAAAATTCCCACTCAGGGTAGGTATATTAAACACATAAAGAGGAAAGAAAATGGAATTGGAAGAATATGTAGAGCATTTTTTTTGTAAGGAAGACTTGGCCCACATCTTATCAGAAGTCAAGTGGTGGGTCATGTTGTTTTCTGTTTTGTATGGTTTGCATCTTTCTAAAAAAGTAGACTTACAGTTATTCTCATTTAAAGCTTTTTTCAGCTTGTAATTTTTATGATTTTACGTATAGATCCCATATATGTTGTCTATTATCTGGTAGTTTACGTCCTGTTTTCTTCACGGTTAGTAATGGAGAGAAATACAATAACCCTCCATCAAACAGGTAGTTTGGGAGTGCCTCTAAGAGGGCATGGCTTTCAAGGGGGCATACTTTGGTCTTGTAGCTGAAGTGTATTTTAAACTACTTTCCTTTATTAAGAAATTAAATGGAGAATTTCTGTTGCATTTGCATCTATATTAAACATAGAAAAGTGTTATAATACTTTAAAGTTCTAAATCCCTAAAATTAGAAAGGAAATGTTGTTGGCAAATACTTAAATTTCCAGAATATCATACAGGTCAAACTAGATAAATATTTTGTTGTTAATGGAACTCTGAGTTAATAAAATATAAACTTCCAACACAGCTCACTTACTGTGAGAATGGAAGTAATGGCTAATGTCATGACACTGTGGTAGTGCTTCTGAAGTTTCCTTCCTTTATACCCAAAAGTCTCATCAAGGAAAATATGTGTTACAGATTTAACTTTCTCTCAGTTCTCTGTTAGGATGAGGTGTTAGCTTTCCCCTAGTAGACTTGTTTGCTGTGCGTCTTTGATGATTAACGAAGCAAAGCTGCATAGCACATGGTGCTTGAGACATATTTAAAGAAGTCAAGTACACGATAATTCTCCAATAAGATGTAAACCTGACTAAGGAGCGACCAGCTTCTCTGTCATCTTCTGGTCACATAAGCCTAAGGACATCTGGAAGAACTTTCTCACAATGTTTTCCATAGAAAACCACTGTCTTGCTCATCTGGCATACAGAGCTAGAAACCTTTCAGGATTAATTGAGAGTTGTGTTGGCAGTGCAGAAATGGAGAGATGATTTTTTTAATGTAACCTAACTGAGAACTTGAGTCATTCTGGATTCAAATGTGAATTTTTACTCTTGGGACAGCTGATGCAAACTCTTAGAAAGAAATGCACAACACTGTAGGTGTTCTACATGTACTGTGGGTAGGTTTCCCACCGCTGATTTATTTATACAGAGAAACATCAGTTGGTATTTGAACATTTTAGTTTACCTGCATTTCTAGGATGATGTATTTTCTATGTGTTTTTTTTTTGCTTTGGTTAAGTAACTTTCTTATAAACTTTCTCTCTTTCTTGTTTTTTTTCCCTCTTTCAGATATTTCTTTTGATTGTTTTCATGTGCATAACATTACTGATTGCTAGTCTTATCTGCCTTACCTTGCCAGGTGAGTCTATTACTGTAAAACTGTGATTAAAAGCAACTCTGCATGTTGCCATGCTCAACAATGGCAGATGTTTTGAAACAATTGTTTCAAGTTAAAAGGAGAAAACTTGGAAAAACCATTTTTAATGGTACATCATCAAGTTATAATAATCTAAAAACCTAAATGATAGTAATAGTACTCGTATTTCAATGACAGAGATTGCCATTCTTATTGTTTTGTTGTAGAATAATTTTCCTTTAATGACACAGCTCCAAGTGCTGAGACAATCTCATTAGTATTGAGAGAAAAAAAAAGGACTTTAAACTCTTGCACCTGCTTTACTGTTTATAGAAGGAAAATATGTAGTTTGTTACCAGGTCTTCTCATTTCTTTACTTAAATATTCCAAAGGTGTCATTATTGAGTCCTGCAAAGAGCAGAGAGTTAGACTTGATCCTTATGGGTCCCTTCCAACTTCAGATATTCTGACCTTGACAAGTCACTAGGAGATTTTGGGAAGTGCCATATCTTCTTTAAAATATCACTTTAAAAATGTTTGAATAAGTACTTTAATCACATCAAAAGTGCAAGACATGTAAACTCATTTGAATTTTATAACCTGGCTGCCATAATACCGTGTAATTTATACTTCCTTGTATTAATGATCCTAAAATCAATAACGTATTGAGATCAGAGTTACACATTTTGTGATTATTTTAATAGTAATACATAAAATAATTCCTCTGAAATACTGGTAAATGGAGACACTATTAAGAAATGAACAGTAGCAAATGAGCCTCCCATTTTTGTCAGAAAGCTTCCGAAGCCTCATCAATAAGTCTTTAAAAATCATGTGAGGCAGTGAAATAATCCAAACATAGCTCATAAGATTTAGTTCAAGCTTATGCACTGATGCATTATTGCCTTTGCAGTTCTGAAGATTAGTGTTTAGGCTCTGAATAGTGTTGTATTCAGTGCTTTGTTTTGCTGTAATCAGGTCACATTGCTGTTATAACAACATTTTAGGGGGAGGAAATATTTTCTAGATATGTATTTGGCATAATTTCTGAAACCATTTACATAGTGCTTCACACATTTATGCATTATGGGTACAGTACCAAATCACTGTTTTATGATGAAGAATATTTGTGCATTGATATTTAACAATAAATTTGATAAATGTTTTTTAATAGGCATCCTTCCCTAATACATCAGAAGGCATTTCTCTGTTTAACAGTGCTTATTTTTTCAGTGTTCGCTGGCCGATGGTTAATGTCATTCTGGACGGGGACTGCCAAAATCCATGAACTGTACACAGCTGCCTGTGGTCTTTATGTCTGCTGGCTAACTATCCGAGCAGTGACAGTACTGGTTGCCTGGATGCCACAGGGTCGGAGAGTGATTTTTCAGAAGGTCAAAGAATGGTCTCTCATGGTGAGTCTCAAGAAAAATTCTTACTGAGTCATTGAAAAAGTAGGTAATGAAACTTGTTTCATTTTTGCTTACAAATTTTACTCTGTAATGTTCACTGCATTTTCCTTTTCAGACCGCTCCAAAGCTTTTGCAGCTTCCCTTCCTCTTGCATAAGCTAACTATTTTTGGAAGCCACTTAGCACAATGTTAAGCTATCAGTGTAAATAAGTGTGTATATATGTTTATATATATGTGAATATTTCTCTGTTTTCCTTTGAAAGTGAATGTGGCATTATATTATCCCAAATGTTATGTGTTCTCAGAAACATTTACGTTTGCACACATACCTTGAAGCTTAACTATTATTTGTTTTGTAATATGACATAATCAAATGGAAAAAAAAACACTAGTAAAGGTGATAGATTATGATGAACGTGTCTCTAAAAAGTACTTGATGCATATTTCCAGAAAGATCTTCATCATTGGTTGTATTTTATGTTGTTCACTTAATATTTTTAAAGAAAATATTTTGTTAGGAGGAGTTCAGATTCTCAACATGAAAGCAAATTTATACCCCAACTGTTGGTTTTGATTTTGAGGGTTTCTATTGTACATATCTTGCCTAAGTGAAGTATAGTTAGTTTAAACATTTCTAGCATAAATGATACCTTGTTATGGACATGTTTATGTGCTTATTGAACTATTATAGACAGAAGAGCAGTGTTAAGTGTGTATTTCATGTACTACCACATTTCCCAAATATCCATCATTTTGATTTAGGAAATCCTAAACTTCTTTAATAAAATTCAGAGCCAAAATATAGTGCTTTACTTGTTCTTTATCCCTTCTCCTTATCATGCTAATTAAGTCACATTAGTTTTATATGATGCATGTAAAGAAAGAGAATTCTAGAATAAAGGAAGATTCAAGCATGGTATTCTGCATTTTTCATTTTTAAGTCTAATATTCCATAATGACTGAATTTTTAAGGTTTAGTTTTCTCTGGAGGAAAAAAAATTAAATTGTCTGTTTTGAAAAAATTTTTCTCCTCCAGTTTTCCAACATACTAGAATATGTAATACGATGAAGTGCTATTGGATGGTATTCCCTACTGATAAGAGTCAAAGATTATTTTATGCTTTGGAACTATATGGACACTAGTAGGCACAGTCATGGTTTTTTAATGGAGGGGGTATAGAATAGGACCCAATCTTGAAAAATTACATTGCAAAACTAGGTATGCAATAAAAATTATTTCTAGGGGTGTATATGTATAAATTAAAGGTCTGTGTAGGTTTGGGATTTTTCTGCCAGAGCTGTGTGTTTAGGCAGCTTAAGTTACATTTTAAGTTTAAACAAAGAATCCTCTAGTAAATATATTAATTAATTGTCTTGGGGCTTTTTAGATAATGAAGACATTAATAGTGGCTATACTGCTAGCTGGTGTGGTTCCACTTTTACTCGGACTTCTGTTTGAACTGGTCATCGTTGCACCTTTGAGAGTTCCTTTGGATCAAACACCTCTCTTCTATCCTTGGCAGGTCAGTTGCTCCTATTCTTTTTCTGCTCATGATGTAAGGAGTTATGAGTGTTCTTGTTTCATGTTGATTCAGTGCTTCAGAGCATTTTCTAGAAATATGTGTCTGTGTGGCAGAGAAAAGGCAGCCAAGTCTGGATATGAGGATTATTTGAATCAAAAGGATATACTGAGGAATTTAAAGTATGACAAGCTAAACTGCTGTGAGATGACATCATAGCATCTTTGCATTTCAGTGGCCAGCTAGACACTTTATCCAGTAGCATCATTGTAAAGTTATGTAGGAAGTTAGTGAAGCTGTGTGTATGTATGCACACACTCTGTCTGATCTTTCTGGATAACTTTCTGCATACAGTTACGCAGCAGGAGGTCCAGCTGATCATTTTTTCCTTACATGGTTTTAATTCAGTAATGATGCACACTATGATTGGAACTTTGATATGCTTTAGGATCATGCTGGTTTTGGGTTGAGATGTCAAATCATTACTACAAGATTTTGAGGTAGTTGTGTTTTGTTATTCCTCAGTCAAGTCGCACAGGCAGTGTAAATTTCTTTTTCTTCAATCCCAAAGACTGGATTGAGTGACAAATTTTTCCATCACCTAGGCTGAATTGTAAAGGAACTCAGAACTCAGACACCCAACTGAGGGAACCATAACTCAAAACATCTAGAATGCATTTACTAAGTAACAAAGAAGTGTTCAGGGATAGTGACTTTGTAAGATGCCCACAGACAAGCTTTTGTTTACTTTCAGTATCCAAATGTTTGAAAGCCATAATACAGAGAAGAATTTGACTGCTAATTTCCTTATTCCATTATTTTATAATACAGGTATATTTTTGAGGTATCTGAGTAGATGACTAATAAATCAGATCATATAATTGCAGTGATAGATGATCATGGTTTCCAAACAGTTTTGGAAAGAATTTGCAATGCTAGAATTCTAAAAATTCTTGACTTTTGCATGTTAGTTCTTTAAAAGTTTTAAATACAGTATACTGAAAAATTTTTTTTATATGGCAGACCTTCCTCAAAATACTGGATTAGAGGGATTTGAGACTTGTCTTAAATTAACAAGAAGCTATTGAAATTGAGAATAATTTCCATTTTTCACAAAAGAGAATAGAGTTATACAAAGGTTACGTCCTTAAGTAAACATGAATCAACTTTAATACTGACTTTTTTTGTAACAATTTTTTAAATTTTTGAAAATAGACATGAACAAATGCACTCTTTAAATAATTAATGTATTTCCTTAGCAGTTTAAGGAAGATGATTGGTCTATGATATCTTAAGTCTTACCAGTTCTGTAGCTGTTTATTATACCTTTTCAGCCTATATTTTGCATTATATTTTTGGTGGCTCTTACTGAAAATCTTACATTTTTATCTGTAAATCCAGATAAAGGTATCTGTAATCCAGAAAGGATTGGCTCATGATGTAAAGTTTAGTAGAAGCCAGTAGTTATATTATGTTCTTTTAATTCCATGCCATAATAATTGCAGTTTTTGTTAAAACGTAAATTTTCTTCTAAGTAGTATGATGTTTTCTCATGAAGAGCATTGCCGTGCTTTGTTTAGCTTTTCTCACATCAGGTAGGGTTTTGTGAATGACTAACATTGAAAAGAACAGAAAAAACTTGTTTCCTGAAGTATGTGAACAACTTTGCATCTTGTTTCTATTCTTTTTTTAGAGGAATCAAAATAACATCCTTCTAGGTAAATGTTACCAGTGTTAACTATTTTGTACCAGAATGTTAGTCTGTTGCTTTATGTAAGTGTAATGTTTTTGGTTTGTATTTGCTTTTGGTTTAATAGTAGCACTGATTTTCCTCATTCCAGGGAACTAATTTGACAGATGTGAGTTAAGCTTGAGAGCATCCTCTTTTTCATAGGAGTTTGCAGATGATGTCACCTTTTTTAAACAATATCCTATGTAAATAGAAAAGTAATTGTATTTTCATTTATAAGTAAGATTAACAATCTGTTTGAAAAGCTTTTGGTTGTCTAACTTTTTAAAGATATGTTAATGCTAACAATCTGTTTTTACAAAATTAGGACTGGGCTCTTGGAGTTCTGCATGCCAAAATAATTGCTGCCATAACGCTGATGGGTCCTCAGTGGTGGCTGAAAACTGTTATTGAACAGGTAGGGGAAAATTATCCATGTGAATTATTCTGTATAATACTTTTTCAATGTTTCTTGAATGTGTGCATCAAAAAACAGAATTACTTTTGGAGTAATGGAGTAATCGAGTAAAACTCAGTTACTCTTGTAGAAACCTTTTAAACTGTATAGCCTAAACCATTAAGGTACACTTAAAAATAAAAACAAACCTCAGAAAGCAGAAATGAAGAAAAGCTGCATATATATATATGTATTTTTATCAGGTTTCTATTAAAGTGAGAAAGAAACATGATTACTTCTTCAGGTGAAATCAGTATGTCCAAATACTGAACATTATTTACATCCACATCTCAAGAACCGAGAACTTTGCCTTCTCTGGAGCTGTAGATACTACCCCATTCACAGATTAGTACACATGAAAACACTATTCCCATTCCCCTTTGGTTATGAAGGAAGACGGAGCAGTTCCTGTGAGCAGTTCCAAGTTGCATGGCGTGTTCTTTTCTGCGGCAGAAGTATTTTTTTCTTGGTTATAACCTTTAAGTTCTATGCTTGTCATCTCAGTGAAGTATCTCAGTTGCTTGCCAGAAGGCAACTTTTCATCCCTGCACAGTATGTGATGGCTATGATACACAAGGTACCTCTTTTGAGTAAGCCCAGCACATGGTCCCAGTTATTCAATTACTTCAGCTGTCACACTGCAGAAATGTAGCCTTAGTTCTGAAAGTACCTTTTGATGCCTGCTACGGCTCTTCCTTCCCTTTTGAATGCGCTTCATGGGCCATCAGGCACTCTCCTGAGCCATCCTCACAAATGGTTTCATCCAGGCTGGGAGATAGAGGCCATAGTCTGGCTGTAGGTGGTAGCCATTCAAAACTGGTCTTTTTTCATGCTTAATCCAGTTACATTTTGACCTTAGTTTCTAGTAGTAACTGGAGAAACTTAACAATTGTGCAAGCCCTTACTTCAGGCACAGACTCTACATGCAGAGGCTCTAGTCTGCCCCACCAAAATACAAAATGAGATGGTATTTTCTGCCTGTTACCAAATTTAATAGATTAATTCTGTTAGTGTATGCAGGATTCTCTTCCAGCAAATTAACAGCACAAAGTGATCCCAGGTCACCCACAGAAAACACTGTCCATAGCTCTATTCAGTGATCTTTCAACTGGTTTCTTGCATTCCTGAAACTGAATCACAACACTACTCCAGAATAATTTGGTCTCTTGGGCTCTGTTTAAATGATTTTCTGGAACTCTCATGATGCAGATTGGCAGGGAAGTTTTTCCTTGTTCAACTGCAGCCATCATGGCTTTCTTCAGCTTGGGAACACCCATGTCCTTTCATAAGGAGAATTGTGCAAAACCTTTGATTATTAGTGTAAGTGCAAAGCAAAGCTTTCATGGTTGATCCCTTCTACTTCTAACTTGTTCATTTTTAGGTATATGCAAACGGGATTCGTAACATTGACTTACACTTCATCATCCGTAAACTGGCAGCACCCGTGATCTCTGTTCTGTTACTCTCACTGTGTGTGCCATACATCATAGCTTCTGGTGTTGTACCTTTACTAGGTATGTATACATTCAGAATACCTGTTTATCATCTGATGGTTTATAGCAGTGTAAATGTATTTGTGGAAATAACACTTCAAGCCCTAGGTTATTTAAAAACAACCCAAACAAACAAACAAAAAAGGCCTCACCAAAAAAATAACCTCTATTCTGCCAACAAACGTAAATGCTAATGGATTGCTGTGTCACCTTAAAAGTGTGGCATTTTTTTTGAGAAATGCAATACGTTATTCTGACTAACTACATCAGGAGTATGGGACTGAATAAGATGTAACAGCAAAAATATAGGTATCTATCTAACTTGGGAAAGGAATGATTAATTAATTTCTTCTTTGGACAATCAGCCTTTAATTTTAGTCTCTCTGGGAGCTATACTGAGCTCAGATTCTAAACAAAGCTTAGAACAGGTGAAAATACTGGGTTTGTTTTGAGCTTTCGATAGTATTAGAATAAAATGTCCATTTTAAACATAGAGGATTTTATTTTTAGGCTTTCTTGTCTCCTCATAATTAAGGGAAATAATTTTATTAGAACCAGGATAGATGAGCTTTTCCATCTACGGTTGTCTTTTGATAGTTAGTTTTGATGTTAACAATATGTTAAAGAAGCCCCATTTTGTTCCTCAACCTCTCACCTGAACACAAACTTCTATTGCACCACCTTTTTCCTGATACGAGGTAAGTCAATAAGCAAAGAAGTCAATAAGCAAAAAGAACTTATAAGCCCTTTTCTTTTTTTACTGTGGATTTTCACTGTGCTAATGGAAAACTTTCCACTTTAGTACTTCAGATTAAAAAGAATAGCAGCTGTCACATTGGATCTGTGGGATAAATGGATGTGTAATTTATTTCACAGCCCTTCTACTGAAGTTACAGTGTAACAAAAAGTCTAGAAGCAGGTAGAGAAGCAGAAATGCATGAGTTACTTCAGCAATATTAGATCATGTAAGGGTTGTGTCTTGTTTTGTAGGAGTTACCGCTGAAATGCAAAACCTAGTTCAGCGACGGATTTACCCTTTCCTGCTTATGGTGGTGGTTTTGATGGGAATTCTGTCCTTCCAAGTCCGCCAGTTCAAGCGCCTTTATGAACATATTAAAAATGACAAGTGAGTATATAGTGTGGGGTTTTTAATTTTTCCACTTTAAATTGTGATAACTTCAAATTGAATTCAGGTATTGTGACTAAAAGGGATTTTAGGAAGTTTTCTAGACAAATGGCCCATTGAGACAGACCTAAACTGTTCTTGGCAAATGCTTTATTTATGGTTCAGGTAGATAAACACAGGAATAGACTGTCTTTAAAAATGGAAGACACTCCTCCATGACTAACATGAATGTATTTTACCACAAATGAAGCTGATAGCTTGTTTGTCTCCTCCTTTGTAATCTTGAAGGACTAGTCAATGTTATGATTATGATACACATGGAAGTAAAATCATGTCACAATCTGCTTCTCAGAAAACCATTTCTTCAACCTTTTCTGCATAACTGTTTTTCATGCTCCTTCTACTCATTAGTCAAATTAACCTGTTAAAAAATGCTCAGTTGATTTGATAGTGTTTCTCCTTACCAAATTTTGTATGTTTTGGGCTTTTTTTCCCAGTAGTTATTACTCTGTATTACTCAGATGACTGATAAATTATATTTTTCCCATAGTTTTCTGGTTATCTTGCTTAATTTTTAAGCTTTTCTTTTGTGTTATCCTTATTATCTTATTTTTTTGTGTTACCCTAATTACCTTATGTGTTAGTTATTTTAGAAAATTAGCAACTAGTCTTCCTAGGCTTCTTTTGTATTGAAAAGGAATAAATGAGTTTGTTGTGTTCATGTCCTGAGTTATCCTTTAACAGTTTTGCTTTCCAATGGCTACAAAAGGAGTCAAACCTAAAATAAACTTCTTTGAATCTTAAATGTTAAGTGACTGATATGTTGTTTGGTATAAATGTGAAATTAGTAGCATCTAGAAATATCGAGAGAGTTGTAACTAAAATTAAACTCTCAGCAGATGAATTTATATTTTAGCACCTCTTATCTGATCAGCTGATTTATATCCTGTTCCCCATCTGCCTTCATAGCATGTTCTGTAATATTTGGCCTCCTGTAGTATGTATAGCCAGTGTTTGTATTTACAAATGGATTTAAAGTTAAATAGTGTCTTTCAGGCAGAAAGAGTATTGAATTGGAACTTGCATTAATGTTACAAAGCGCTTTCTTCTGTAAATAAGACATGTAAATGGTATACAAAGCTGTAAATATATATCTGAGTGAAAATTACTTTGGTATTACGTGAGCTTATTAAGTGTTATACTCATCCCTGTAGACAAGAAGTTTGTACAACTCAAGTTAATGATCTTGTTTCAGGAAGTAAGCAAACATAGTCATACCAGTCAGTAGAGATCTGTGGTTTAGAAATACACTTAATTAAATCTCTCATATAAAAAATTTTAAAAGCATATTCAAATTTTTGTGAAATTCTAGAATGTGCAAAAAATATATGATGGTTGTTGTTTATCATACTATGAGACAAGGGAGAGGTGGTGAAAAAGTTTCTAAAGGAAATGACAGGTTTTAGGGAAAGAATTCATTGATATGTATGGCTCTTGTACATGTAGAACCAGCAAGCAAATACGAAGCACGGAAAGGAATTCAGGTGGCAAAAAGCAGGAGCATGAATCAGTGACCTACAGGAAGTAAGGAATAACATGAAAAGTACAAAAACTGCTAAGCTGATGAGATGGTGTGATGTTGAAACAGGATTTAAATAGAGGAATCTCACACCCCTTAAGCTTGATATGGAGTAGTATTAGGATAGTTTCTTTCCCTTTAAGAAAGATAAAGCTGCAGCGAAAGTTCTTTCTTTGCAATATTTACTTTTTCTTTCAACCAGGGTGTTTTTCATTGGATTTAGAAGCTGAGCCTTGCTTAGCTTTACTCAGTGCGTGTTCTGAGTTGTGACAGATTCTTTTTTGAACTTAAAAGTTCATTTCATTTTATATCAAAGTTGTTGCTCCACATGTTCAAGTGGAAGAACTCAAACAGACACTGCAAAGATGCTCTCAAAAGGGTCCAGCAAAGGGCCCGGGTATATAAATACTGCAGACGCACTCCTTATGTTTCATATCTTCATTCAGTTCGTATATGTCTGAGTTGTATGACTACCAATGTTAGGGCTGTAAATACAAACCTGTACTGCCTGTATTCCATTACAAGATGGCTGAATGTTGAGAAAAAAGATGAGGGTGGTAGAAGTCAATTAAGCAGGGAGAGGGATCTCTTACAGAATAATGTTTACTGAAATTAGAAAGCTACTTCTGCATAAAGGGAGATAGAGTGGATTGTGTTACAAAATGCAATTAACTTGTGTTAATTTCTCGCTGTTTTTCCTGTAATCCCAGGTACCTTGTTGGACAACGACTTGTGAATTATGAACGGAAGTCTGGTAAACCAGGCACATCAACAACTCCACCTCAATCTTCACAAGAATAGATGGTCATATTAAACATCTTGACCTTTCCTTTGCCTTTACATGTCCTTTTTTCATAGACTCTTCTCATCTTTGGATATCTCTCCCAATAATACTCTCAGCAGTGTTTTGGCTTCTGTTAGCAGCATCCAGATAGCAGTTAAGGCTTTGTTCCTTATCTGCATTTTCTGATGTTATAAATGCTGTCTGAGATCTGTATATGTGTAAATAGAAGTATCCTGACACCCTAAAACCTTGGATTAAAAAGAATGTGCATTGTACATCTTTAAAAAGTATATTAATTTATTAAATCTAGTTGTCACTTTATTTTGGACTGCTGTTCTGTTGACAATGTGCCACAAAGCAATAGTGCAAAGAGGCAAGATGTTTTTATAAAATTTGGAGCTTACTTTATGGTGTTCATAACAGTTCTTATTGTAGTAATACAGTATGATTTTTCATCAGTGGAAAGGCCACAGAGAATATGAAAAGTAAATAACTGTCTTACAGTCAGCAATGAAGTGGCTATGGTGAGAACATAATGAACTATGTATCTTGCTGTCCAGTCTTTTTTATTATTTTGTATAACACCAAAGCTGTTGTACATTTTTCTATTGCCTGATTGTTTTTCATGTGTCAGAGTTTGTAATATTGTACAGTTGCTGTTAAATCAAGAAAATATTTCCTCTTCTGAGAATTCAGATGTATTTGTTGAGGCTCAGCTGGATTTTTCTGTTTGGTTGAAGGGGGTGGGTGGGTATTTGCTTTGGGATCAGGATTTTGTGAATTGAAACAGTAAGTAAAAATTTACTAAGGCTAGCTGATGGAAGCATTTAAAGGTATCGATGAAAGTTAGATAGGTTCACAACATAAATTGTAGCCAATTTCTTATCAATAATAGAATTTTTCAGGGCCTCAAGACAAGGGATGAACATTAAGTGATGTGCTTGTACAGCACAAGGAGCATAGTGTAAGCAACATCCTGACCTGGTCCTTAGTTAAAGAGCTTGAAATCTTTTTTCTATGAGTTACCAAAGTTGAAAATTGTAGTATTAATTTTATATTGCACAATTACTTAAAAAAAACCAAACCCAACCAAAAAAAAATTCTCTCAGAATTGGTCACTGTGAATTTTTATGGGAATAATATTGAAGGAAGTGATTTATCATATACCATTTATTTCCTGAGGGGCAGGGAAATACATATGCTATTAAGCAGGCAAGGAAAAGTTAGCAGATATCTTTGCAAGAGCACAGTCAAACAAGAGCCACCAAATCAATTCTGTGTTATTTCTATATGTAGATAGAGTTCTTTTGCAGTAATGTTGGGGGGGGGCTTATGTAGATAAAGAAAATACATAACAGTATCACAAAGCTTTAAGCAGCATCAAATCACATGCTTAGATTGCAGTATCTTTCCTAGACCAATGTGGGAAATGTGAATATCCATTGCAGTAAGGAGAACATCAATTTAAAAATTTTAATTGCTGTTAAGTACACACTCCTTCAGTATTCTGTACTTAACCATGTGTGTATATAATTAATACTTGAGAATCTGGCAGGTGCTTTGAAAGTGTCATCTCCTTTTATTGATGTTGCATCTCAGATCTGACATGTTTTGAGCTAATGTGGTCCCGCTGTGATGGTGGTAGTTCATTTTTTTGGTGTCTGGACTCGTGTTCTAAGGCAGCGAGAACAAGCCAAATACATCTGAATCTAGTGGCAGGAGGACTGGGCTGTCACTATCAGATTCACACTATTTTACAGAATTACTGTTGTACTGATGGTTTTGATCCACAGGTATTGCCCTTTGGAGTGATTTATTTGGAAATTTCCAGTGAAATGAAATCAGAAAAATAGCATAAATATTTTTCTTTCATTCACTGTTGCTGAGTTAAGGCTAAATTGAGTATATATTCCCCCCATATATTTTTGATGTGCATAAATACTGCATTTGACTATTTACAGTGATGTACATTGTGGGACAAATATATTTTCACAATAATAAATTCACTGATAACATACATTCTTACTTATGCCAAGATTCTGTCTTTGACATACCTTTCACAAATAGTTCCCAAATGGGCTTGTCACTCAAATATTGCAAGCACTACTGTGCATCGTGCAGAATTTGCAGTAGTGTGGTACTTGTAACTTTGTGATTTTATCCAGACTAATTGGTCTTAATATTAAAATTTATTAAGAAAAAGCCTTTGTGCTGTTTCTTATCAGTTATTTTACAAGTCATTAAAGAAAAAAGAGGATCGGGCCAGTCATGCAATGTGATCTGTAGCTATTTTGATTAGCTTATTCTCTCTTTGTTATGGAGAACTGGTTTCAAATGCAACTGTTATGCTGGCAGGCATGAAGTTTGTTTCCAAAACTGTCCATTGTGAACTTTAGAAAAATATCATCTCCTTACCTCCTTATTTTTACACATTTTGGGAAAGAATATGGAGGTTGTATAGAACAAGAATTAAATAACAATACTTTTTTATTGTTTTAAACTTCAATGGTTTGCCTTACTGTGCCCTGAGTAGTCCTCTGGCATAGAAACATGATAGTAAGCATGTAAGTTAGGTGGCTGTTACTGAGACAGCTGATGAGAGCTGTACCAGTGGCTTCCATCTGTTCTAGAGTAATAGAGCATGCTGTGGGCTTATATTACTCTTCAAGTGGAAAAGACTGTGTGAGTCTGTGTGTGTGTGTGTGCATGCATGTGTGCTCTTTTACCCCGGTTCAGGTTGACCTTGGATCTTGAATGGAGGAGTTGGAGGTGTGTACTGGCTTAATTGTGTCCTCTTTGTTGCTGTTGTTAGTTCCACAGGCCTTCATCCAAGAACTGTCAGGATGGCTCTGTAGCTATCTTTTGCTTACTGAAAGAATTTAATTGCAGCATGGCTTTGACTGTTTTTACACAGATTATTTTATATTGATTAAAAATAGTTAAAACTCCGCATCCCTTCTCTGACTCCCCCTTTTCCACTGGGTGAAGCTAAAGTTACTTTGTTTTGTTTGAGGGTCCTCTGGTTCCGCTAACTGCTTTCAGGCCATAATTTCCTTGGTAAGATGCAAGCTCCGATGCAATTACAGTACTCACATCACTTTTCAGCTGAGTGTATTAGTTCTTTCTTGCCTCTTCCCTAAGCTTGAGTCAAGATCTTCATAAAAGTCTGCACAGCAGCCCCACCGTTCTGCAGAGAACTCTGTAAAAAATACCTTACAGTGCACAAATGGGTGGTTTGTTGATTTCACTGCCTGGCATACTGATCCGTGTCATTTTGTTTCCTTGGACTTTACTGTCCATTTGTTTACATCTAGATTGGAAGTTCTTTGTGGCAGGGTCAGTGTTCTCTTTCTGCTTGCCTAGGGAATGGGCACTGTACAGCCTGGGCAATGAGTGAGGCTCTTAGCAGAAATGATTACGAAGATAATAAAAACATTAAACAAGGAACTGAATCTTGGTAGTACAGGGTACAAAATAAAGGAAGCTGTCTTCTGAAACAGATAAGGAAACAACTTTTACAAAGCATAATGGTAAGCTAGAGCTCTCTTACTCTGGTATTTCTTAATTATATTAATTAGAAATAAAGAATTGCATATTTAGCAACAATTTTATTCACGGTTATTCCACAAGCTATGCTGGTATTAATTTCTTTGTTTAGAAGTCACCATAAATTGAGAAATATGCTGAAATCAAAGTTACTCAGTAATGGAAAATGTTAAAAGATTGTATTTCCAAAGGTCAAATACCAATCCAAAATAAACTAGATGTGTTGAATTCAGGATTGTACTGAGGGATGGAGGAAGGGCAAGATTATTTCACAACTCTGCACATCACTTGTGCTGCGGATCTACTTACCTGCAGTTATCTCTTACCTATTGAGTAGTGGCCAATGCCAAAGCTGCATAGGCATTTCCCACCCACCCACCATGAAGAGAAATCAAACATTTGGAGTTGTCTGACATCAGTTGGGGGAAAAGGGGGTGGTACTTAACATTACTTGTCTGATTCACCACAAAATCACTTGGCTTTTGAGGGCTGTGTTCCTGGAAAGTAAGACTAGAGAGAACAGAAATCCTTGTTGCTTACAAAAATAAAGAACACTGCAAAGCTAATTTATTTATACTGGATAGAATTTCTGTATTAGAACGCAAATAGTGCCGAGCTGCACTGGCTTGCTGTGTTCAGCAGGTGCAAATTGCATAAGTGGCCTGCTGAAGTGCAATAGGGAATGTGCTGAATCTAAAAATACGGCTGGATTAGAATGGAGTGTACATGGGTGTCGTGGTTTAGGAATGGTATTCTCCAATTTAGTGTTCCCACTGAAACCACCCCATGCGCTGCTCAGCACTGCTCAGCACTGCTCACTCACTCCCCTTCCCACTTCCCTCCTTTGGGCTGGAGAGGAGAATTGGAGGCACAAAAGGTAAACCTCCCCATGCCCACTCCTGGCTGTTGCAAAAATTAACCCTGTCTAGGCCAGAACCAGAACACTGGGATATTTTGGCTAGTTGTGAGCAGGAGGCACGGAAGCAGGAAGCAGCAACGGGATTTCTAAGCTGAAATTGGGCAATGCTGCTGGAAAAGGAACATTTACGATCATGGATATACTGTTAATTGCTCTTTGTATAAGAGTAATTGGTAAAATGCATGGGAGGGAAGTACTCAGTGTATAGCAAGAGTCTGAGATGCTTTTTTCGTGAAGTTACACTTATGTTCTTACTGCCTATATCTCTGTGGAGTTTGATCAACTTTTTCTGAACAGAAACTAGGCCTTACTTACTCCCTTAATAGCTTTGTGCCAAGATTCTCAACTGGACCCATCAGTGTCCTCACTGTGCCTTTCTGATTTTTTTTTTTCTTGTTCCTTGCTGAAAGGGTTTTGTTGACCCCACAGCCACAGTACTGATCTCTGTAATCCTGAGTTTCCTTAAACAGCCTTGCATTAATCTGCAGATAATTAACATCTCTCGTCACACCACTAACCCTCAAAACTGAAGCTGAAGCATCCCTCCTTCGCATACCTCTTGATCATGTTTTTACTTACCAGTTATCTTGGAGGTTATTCCACTCTTTGTTATGCTGGTTTAGTCGTCTTTCTTTTACATCCACAAGTTACAGTGATCTCTAAGTAGATGTTTTAGTGTAATTACATGTGAAAAGCATGCTACTTTTAGCTAAAAACGAGTTCCCAAAAGTATAAATGACTTCTTAAAAAGAATACCATCCCAATATGCCAAACTTAAGCCAACATGAATAATTATGCATTCTTTCTGCACCATTAACACAGGACTAACGAGTAGTATATCTGGCACTGCTTGTAAGTCAGGAGGCTGCATAGTAAGGATGCTCATAACTCACGTAACTGCAGTTTTTTGTTGCAGTCCCCTCCATCCCATCCTATTTCATCCCATCCATCCTCCCTCTGTAGTTAAATATATGATGGCTGGGGTCGAAGAGAGGAGAGTAGTGCCCATGCTTCTGTTTCTGCAAAAAGCAAGGACTGTATTGTCCAGAGTTTTGCTTATTATTTGATGCAGTATACTGTGTTTATTTTTGTTACATGTAAGCATTTATATGAAGATTAATTTGGCCATGCCTTTATAGATTAAGCATGTTCTGGAGCATGTTCTGTGATTAATTGGTATCCTGTTTTCCAGTTATTTTTCACTTTTCTATGGAAGTTTTAACCTCTTGCTTTTTCCACTGGTTTGCAATTCATATAAAAGAACATGTTTGAAAAAGACGTTTTTTCTTTAAATACTCACAGGAAACATTTCACCTATATGCTACTGTTTCCCATAATACGGTATGACAGCTTTATGCATGATTTCACTACAGTGGACCAAATCACTGGAAGAATTGAGAATATGACATTTACTTTTTGAGCATTTTTAGGGTAGTTCCAAGTGTGTTCAAGAACTGCAGATGACAAAGAATATGAAATTTTTGCTGTTTATCTGTTATCCCTAGACACCTTTGAAAAACTGCATTGTGAAATGAGTTTAATTCCACTCTGTAAACTGCTGCAGGATAATGTTTGCTGCATGTTTTTCTTTGTCCTGCATAGCCTTACATGTTCATGTGGGGATATAATGTGGATTAAAAAGGGCTTGCCTCAAATAAGATTGTGTGCTTCTGCAGTAACTATTTGGCCTGTTTCAAGCACAGAGCACCCAAGTCTCTTTGGAGCAATGGCTTCTGAAGGCTTTCTGAAGCGAATAATCCTATTACCAAGTTAATTTGAGTGCTCAGGCTACTTACAGCCCATGTTAGAGGGAACAGGAGGGGCATTGCTTTATAACCAAGAAATGCACTAGTGTCTTTACAGAGGATGCCATTCAGGTTGCCCCTGAACCTGTGCAGTGGAAAGAGGTCTTGTGGCTGGCAACCACAACCTGGAGGCAGAGAGGGCACTGAATTCTTGTTGTTCTGAAGTGGTGGGAGAACCCATGCTACCTTGTGGTGCCAGATTTGGAGTAGAGGGTGCTGAGAAGCAGCTGGCACTGGCCATGCTGCTCTCTTTGGTGGCAGACCTTCTGCAGTGCTGCTGTCTGGAATGTCCAGAACCATGGAGGCTGCCCAGCAGAGGTTGCTTGTGACTGAGCTGCCCCTGGAAGTAGCAGCTACTGCAGGTAGTGGGAATTTTAGGGGATACGTTGCTCTGTGTCTACTTTTCAGCCCATTCAGCATTTGCTCACATCTCATCCAAGCCGCGAAAGGAAATACGGGAGTGCTAAAGGCAGGATGGATATGTCACCCTAACTAACTCTGCTCACCTGTGGGGCATGCAGGGATCAGCGGGCTGCAGGGAGCACAGGCACCCAGGGACCAGCAATCCCCCTATGGGCTCTGCCAGTGATATGGTACTGAGGTGTTCACAAAATCAGTTAGGTTAGAAAAGGCCTTTGATATTGAGTCCAACCTATGACCAAACACTACCCTGCCAACTCGACCATGGTGGCTCTGAGTGCCACGTCCAGTCTTTCCTTAAACACCTCTAGGGTTGGGGACTCCACTACCTCCCTGGGCAGCCCATTCCAACATCTAATCACCATCTCTGTGAAGAAATTCTTCCTAATGTCCAACCTGAACCTCCCTAGGCACAGCTTTGAGACCATGCCTTCTCATCCTGTCGCTGGTTGCCTGGGAGAAGAGGCCAACCCCCACCTGGCTACAACCTCCTTTCATGTAGTTTTTAGGCAGCAATAACGTCACCCCTAAGCAACCCCCACTCCCTCAACCACACCTCCTAGGACATGCACTCCAGACCTTTCACCACCTTCGTTGCCCTTCTCCAGATTCACCCCTGAATTGAGGACCCAAAACTAAACACAGTATAAAAGGTGTGGCCTAACTAGTGCTGAGTAGAGGGGAAGAATCACTTCCCCCGTCCTGCTGCCATACTATTTCTGATACAGGCCAGGATGCCACTGGCCGCCTTGGTCACCTGGGCACACTGCTGTCTCGTGTTCAGCTGGCTGCTGACCAGCACCTCCAGGTCCTTTTCTGCTGGGCAGCTTTCCAGTCATTGCGCCCCCACCCCAGCCTATGCCACTGCATGGGTTTTTTTGTGGCCAAAGTGTAGAACCCAGCGCTTGGTCTTGCTGAACCCACTTGTCCCACTGATCCAGCCTGCCCAGGTCCCTCTGCCGATCCTTCCTACCCTACAACAGATCAACACTCCGACACAGCTCGGTGTCATCCGTGAATTTGCTAATGGTAGACTCAATCCCCTTATCCATGTCTTTCCCCACGTTTGAACAAAACAGGGGCTGCTCTTGCACTTTAAAACCACGGAGGCACCAACCCTCTCTCCCCGCCCGGCCCCCGCCTTCCCCCGCTCAGCGCCCGAGCCTCCCGCCCGCCGCGGCCGCTCCCCCCGCGTTGCCGGGCAGCGAGAGGGGCGGCGGAGCGGGGCAGGTGAGGGGCCGTGCCCAGGACTCCCCCGAGCCCCCGGGGCAGCACCGCCGGGGCGGGGGGCCCGGCCAGGATGGCTCGGCCGGGGCTGGTATCGCCGCGGCGGTGCCCGGGTGCGGGGTTGGGCTCCCGGTGCTCTCTCCCCCCAGCTCGGGGCTGGGGAGCGGCGGGTCCCCGCGGCGCGGCCAGGCCAGGCCAGCCTGGCTGCGGCTGCTTGTCGGCCTGGAACACTTGGGGCCGGTTTTGAGTGCGTGAAAGGAAAAAAAAAATTAGAAAACAAGAGCTAATAGGAGGTGAAAGAGTTGAGCTGAGCTTTGTGTTGAGGGAGAGTAAGCCCCCACCGTGCACCCGTGGTGCAGGGGCTGCCTGACCTGGCTGTGTGTATAGGTACAGGAGGTTCCCCTTAAACATCAAGAAACCCTTTTTCACTGTAAGGGTGACCAAGCACTGGCACAGGTTGCCCAGGGAGGTGTGGATGTGGTTCAAAACCCTCCTGGACATGGTTCTTGGCAATCTGTTCGCAGGTGGCCCAATTTGAGCAAGGGGTTAGACCAGGTAACAGGTAACCTGTAAGAGGTCCCTGCCAACCTCAACCCTTCTGTGAGAATCTATGATTAATGGCTTACTGTAGAAAAGCAGTTCTTGCACTGGTGTTTTGGTTTGGGTTTGTTGTTATTTTTTTTGTTGTTGTTCTTGTTTTGGGGGGTTTTTGGTTGTTTTTTTGTTTGTGTTTTGTTGGGGTTTTTCTTTTTGTTTGTTTGTTTGGGTTTTTTGTTTTGTTTTGTTTTCTGATTTTGTTTTTACTCTTTTATTTGACTGTTTCCTAAGGGGACATACACACACAAACACGTATATTCATTCCTTCCTCTAGTTTTTTGTGTTGTCCAGAAATCCTCAAAATTTTGCATTCAGCTTCAATTCCTTGGCTACAGCTGTGTTTCTGAATCATTACTGAACGTGTGTGATGTGTGACCAATACAGTAATTAAATGCTCTCTCTGGAGTCTGTCCCTGATGCAAATTTTCTGCGTTGGAGTGGGGAAGATGCTGTACTCTGTCTGCATTTCTCCAGAAATTAAGTTCTAAGTATGGTTTGATGCTCAAAGGAGCTGTGGGTCACAGCAGTCCCATTCCTCCATTACTGACTTATAATTTTTTTTTCCAATGCAGGAAAATTCACATGATAGGGAGAGAAAGCCACCTGCCAGGTAGTCTTATTTTTATCTTAAAATAATATAAAGGGATAGAGAACACTGTTACATTGATTCCTTTCTTGATGCTGTTGCTTTCACTGCTCTTCTCCTCTGCAAATAACCAATATGATTTCAGTTCTTGTTGCCAAATCAACTTAAATAGGTTATAGTTCGTCCTTGCAATGATGAGGAGAGATTTCCCACCAAATGTGCCCCATTTCAAGGAGTCAAGTACTATACAATAATCTATCTCTTTCCCTTCTTTTGGATCCTGGGTGACAGAACTCCTTGTAACAAAGGCGTTACATCCTGAACGAGACAAATGTACCTGTAGAACTGTATGAGCAAAATGCAGTGCGTGGTTGCAGCACAAGTGAATGTTTTGTTCGTTGCTGTAGTTTTTTTGTGTGAAGTCTGCCAGGAGCACAAATTAGCAACTTTTTGCTGCAACATTTTTGGAATACGTAAACACGGTAGAAACTTGGTCATCTGCATACTCTGGCTTCTATACAAAAATTACAAGATTCTCCTCAGTGTGCTGTCAGTCTAGCTAACTTTCACACTGGCATGTGTGGTGTGACTTGTCTGCACTGCCTGTTTTACAAATTTGTGTTGTGGTAGGTTTGAGGGGGAAAATCAGTTTAAAACTACCTAAAGATACCCATTAAAGTAGTAGTTCTCCTCCTCCAGAGCTGTGGTTGGTGTCCAATCTCCAGTGTTTTACTTGGTGTTGTCACTAAATAAAGTATTTTAGAGAAGTGCAGTGCTCATCTGACAGATGCAGACCCTTCTGTCACCTCTCCAGTAGCCCCAGCTGTCGGGTAGGACAGGAGGGAGTTTGGGGACAGGCACTGTTCACCCACAAGTGCACACACAGTTTTTCATTCGCATTCTGTATCTGTGAACTGCTGTTTTATTTCTTTCAGGTCCTTGTGACTGAACAGAAACCAACCATGCCTCTTCCAGAAACCATGTTTTGTGCTCAGCAGATCAAAATCCCCCCAGAGCTACCTGACATTCTGAAGCAATTTACTAAAGCTGCTATTAGGACTCAACCTCGTGATGTTCTGCAGTGGGCAGCTGCGTAAGTGTGATGTTCGAAGATGTCCCCTCCATGTGCAGGGGGACCTCTACCCCATGTATAGGGGGTAGAGCTCTCT
This sequence comes from Empidonax traillii, assembly GCF_003031625.1. Classification (NCBI taxonomy): domain Eukaryota; kingdom Metazoa; phylum Chordata; class Aves; order Passeriformes; family Tyrannidae; genus Empidonax; species Empidonax traillii. The sequence goes on from NW_020955442.1 coordinate 554,327, forward strand.
TCAACAGAGAGCTGTACATGGGGACCCCCAAAATCTCACTGCTCCTCTTTACTGTACAGTGGAGCTGGATTTGAATATTAAATCAACGTGTATATGCCATACACTCTGCTTTATATTAATGTGGTAGGACAACCTTTTAAAAATAGTGCAGTACTTGATTTATTTTCTGCTTCCTTGAGGCTTTGGACTGGCTTATTCCTGGAATAGTTCGATTTCCATACAGGAAAATGCATCTTAATTTGGTTTTGTTATTACTTTTTCCATCTTAAAGACCAAACCTTTTTGGTTTGGTTTGGTTTGGTTTGTTTTTTTTCCTCTCATGTGAGATTTAATTCTTGAGATTTAAAGGCAACGTAGAAAATAACTTTCTAATTCTTAAGCTTGTTAGGTTTCTTCTTTTCCTTTCTGGGAAAAGTGCCTGAAAAGTTGCAACTTTGAAATTATAATCTATGTAATAAATATCTCACTAAAATGTTGATTTAAGATGTTTAAGGGTTTCTTCTTTAACTTTTTTTTTTTTCTTTTACCCTAACTGCCCACTATAATTTTTTCCTGTCTTGTGGTTTGTGTGGGCAAGCTCTTGAAAGGTATCTGTGAGATGTTCTCAGTTGGGGGGACTGGAAAATGTCTATACTGTGTTCATGAGGGAGGGGAGGCTGTTAACAAAGCCAGGCTGGGGTCTGGCTTGTCCATAAAAAAATAGAGAATCTGAAGCTGAATTGCTACAGCTGCAGTGTCAGAGAAAGGATTGGGACAATCTTAAAATGGCATAACATTTCTTAGGAACGTGATGGAGGTGGGGTGCTGCGTACCTCTGGGTGATGGATGTGCAGTGAGCTTGCCCCAGCTGTGTCAGAAGCAGCAGTCACCAGGTAGCTGGAGCTTGCTGGGGCATGGGGCTGGTGAAAGAAGGGCAGTGTGGCACTGCCACGGCCACACCACCGGCCAGACCCCAACACCTGCCTAGAGAGGAGCCTGCACAGATGGGTAGGTGGCTGCTGCTGATCACACACACCTCTGGTGAGCAGAGCAAGATCCGTGCCTGGGAGCCACACAAAGCAGAGCAAGGCTGTGATTTCACATGTGCTGCCAGTGTAGTAGGTTTGTCCTTGTGAATAAGCAGATGGGGAAATGGATCGGGCTGAAAAGTAGCCCAGGTGTTGTATCTACATACCCACCGTGCATCTCTTTCTACACAGTCACACCAATGCAGTGCTGCTTGCTGTGCATTTTGGCACAGCATGGGGTAGCCTGGTGGGTGACCAGAGCAGATGAGGCAGGATGAGTGGAGAAACTCCTAAATTACACCCATCACTACCTGAATGAAAACTGAGTTTTCCTTGCACAGTTCAGATTGCTGGCCAGTTATAGAAGAGGTGGTTGCTGTTGAGTCTGTGTCAGCCTTATAATCAAAAGAATGTGCATCTAATGCCCTTTCTGCTCTATTTTTAAATTTTATTTTGGAGCGGACAGAAATAGTAGAAATGTTGATGTGAGAGATGCAGCATTTTGGTTAGTATTTGAGGGGAATAGTAAAAAGATGAGCAGTCAGGTGCTCCTCAGTCAAATGGGAAAAGCCTGTGTTTGGTTTGGAAGCACACTGTGATGTTAATAAATCACTCTCTGCCAAGAAGAACTGAGTGTATTATGCACAAAATAAGTTAAATGCCTTAAGAATTATTAGAATGTCATAAAAAGGAATATGTAAAAGATTGTGGTTTCTGCTAGAAAGATGCTATCTGAGCACAGGGAGATGGGAATTATGCGTGTGGGCAGCTTGCTGAGTGCTGCCACTCCTGCTCAGGAGCTTGCAGGTTCTTTCACTGACCTGCAAGGGCATTCACTTCTGTGCGGTTTGTAATGGCCTTCGGCATTGAGATGTGTTGCTCTTCCCATTCACTCAGGTATTTTTCAGCCTTGTCAAAGGGGGAGCCCCTTCCTGTGAAGGAGAGGATTGAAATGCCTTCAGCAACAGGAGAAACAGGTGGTAGTTTGACTCCTGGACTCCTCAAAGTCTTGCACAAAAAGGTACAAACTGGCCTTTATCAAATGCACAATGCTACTGAGGAATGCTGATGTGTTGGAGCTGGTTGGGTAGCCTATCTTCAAATATTTGATGTATTTTGGGGAACTACTCTGTTCTTTGATTCATTCTAGTTTTCAGAGTTCTTATTGTGGTACCATGATTTTGTTTAAAGCTTTCTCCCAAAGGCATGGTGACTGTTGCAGAACTAAAGGAAAAATGGAAGCACTTGTGTTTGCCAGAAGAGCAGCTGAAAGCTATCCTGCAACTGGACAATTTTGGCGAGGAGGTAGAATGGATGAAGATTCTGGCACTTGGGTGCAGCGTGCTTGGTGGGGTATGTTCACAACAGGAGCCCTTGTATCTAAACACAGATGGTTGTCTGTGATCATATATAAGGCCATAGAACAATTACTGCAAATGGATTTGGGAAATGGTGATTGCTGTTGCAGCAGCTGGCAAAGGGGCTTGCATCTTTACTTCTGTTCCCCATCAGATTTTAATCTGGGGAACTTAAACAGAAAGATGGCTAAGTCCTCAGCTGACTGGGATGGCACTAGAAGAGTAAGAATGTCTGCAGGGAGCTCGTACCATGAGAGAGAAGATGATAGAGGAATGATGCGGATGGCATCAGTGTAAATGTCCATGGAGGAGAACTGGAGGGAGAAATTAAAGCACTAATTTTTAATTGATTGTGTAGTCAATTAAATTTTCACAGCAGCAGTTAATGTTACTAAATCTACATTTAATTCTTTTAATGTCAGTAATAATATCTCAGCAGAGCATTTCAAGAAAATGGAATACTATAAAATGCACTAAGGTGATGTTCTTATAAACTATAATACTTCTAGTGATTTCTACAGAAGGGAAGAGGAGGTATTAAAAAGAAAATACACACAAAATAATATTTTGTGATTGTTGCAATATCTGAAAACCCTGAATGTTTACCTGGCCTTGCAATGCAATTGTGCAAGTATATTTATCTTTATTTATTTATTTCAACTGTGTATTTCTTCATTCCAGTCTCCTTCCCAACATGATCTTGTAGTTTGGGCTCTTTTCTTCATTTAAAAATAGTAACAGCAACATTACTTATCTAAAAAAAAGAAGCAACCAACCAACCAAAAAAACTGAGTAATGGAAGCATCATTCTGATGGAGCTAGACATCCACGTTATCATTCTTTTGGATATTAAGTGAATTATTTGATTTCAGGACTACATAACAAAACCTAAACTTTATTTTCCTAAACTAGAGAGGAAGACACACACAAGAAATTTTCATTCACTTCCCACAGCTGTAAATTGTGGCCATAGTTGAACAGGGTCACAGCTGAAATACAAGATTAGACAAGTGTGAAATTCTTAAGAGCACCAGTTTGAACTATCTTTTTACAAAGTAAACACTGATGTGTTTTTACAGCCTTGGGGAAATGACCACAGAGGTAGCCTATTAAATAGTCTTTCAAAGGTGGCAAAATGGATGTGAATAATTTTACTGTGTTGTGAGAGAGAGACGGGGCAGAAAGGGCAGTAGAGAGGTAGCAAAATGCAGAAGGTAAACTCTGCCATCACAGAGGCAGCTGCCTCTCCTTCCACAGAGAGGCCTCCCAGGAGATGAAATACGTTAGGTAAAACTGTTAAAGGATTATAAAATTACACTTCTCTGACCTGTATTCTAGATCTTAAACAGATACTGCATTTAAGTATTCCTAGTCTACTGTTAGAAAATACTATCTTTTTACATAGTCATTGCTTGCTTTGACTGAACTGAAATGTTCTTTAAATGCTTTTTGCCTCAATGCTTTTTCTACTAACTACTAAAATAGAACTTGCATACAGATAGAGGAAACAGTAAATATCAGCTAAAATATTATCTAAAAATTATATAATATAATGTCTCAATAAAAATCATCAAACCCATGTTCATTTTCTGGGGCTTGTAGATTTGTCTGTCATAACTGCTGCTGAAAATTCATTTAGAACCATTGAGATAATAAAGATACACATATACACACATATGTCTATCACTAGATATGGTGATGTTCAAGCTCTTACAGTAGCAGAATAGAGCAATTTGCCCATGTTGGAGAGAGTGATCATATTACCCCATGCAATCTTTAAACATCACAGGACTCTGGTATTTTTTACTACTGTTTCTAGTTGAACCTCGTTATTGTTTCTACCCTTAGACCTGCACTTGAGGGTAACTTTGGGGTTTAAAGCTAGATAATGATGATAACACCTTAATCTCATTTACCCTCACTTTCAGTGTCTAACAGTGTAGATTTTGTTATAGTATGCAAAGGATATTCATGGCTCTGATACTTTTCGTCTCATTTCTTGACTTAACCCCCTGCAGTCCTTACTGAGTTCAATGAAACATGCCTGCGAAATCTTAACAAGTGAGCCAGAAGGTGGAGCAGCTCCAATTCCCTTTGAAACATTCTCCTTCCTTTATTTGTATTTGGCCAGTATTGACGGAGAGATACCAAAAGATGAAACTGAAACATTCCTCCAAAAAATTAAAGAAGAAGCGTAAGTAGAAATCTGTGCATGGAATTTTAATGTATCGATCACCTCTGGATTCTCCATAAACCTTTTATTTCAGGTGAATAGTCTGTCTTCTGGCAGACATGGCATAGCCATGATGTCAGGAATAAGTATTGAGTAAGATTATATCAAAAAGTGTACATAGTTATTTTTTGTCAGCTTCATTGTTTGAACTGTTAAAAGATAAGTTGTTATTTATCCATCTTTCTCTGAAATACTGAAGTAGCTGTCTGGTGGTGTAATTTTCCTTGTAGAATGCAATTAAATACAGGCATGTATCAGCTGTATATTACTGGTTCTGGAACCAGCAGCATCTTATGGGCTGCTCTTTTGATTTAATATAGGTCATAAACCGGAGAGGGAGAGATTGGCAGGTCTCTTCTTTTATTCATAGTCACACATGGGTCACACAATATACACTTGAACCAATTTAAAAGGATCCATAGGAGGCTTGTCCTCCAAGTGCTACCCTACATATCAGGTTTGCGTACAGATGCTTACTCTTCCTACTATCTATCTGGAACTGGTCTTTCTGTGCCTGGTGGGCTGACCTTTGCTGAATGCCAGTTGCCCTCCAAAGCCACTCTGTCACTCTGCTCCTCAGCTGAACAGAGAAGAGAAAATATATGGAAGGCTTCTGGGTCAAGGTATGGGCAGGGAGACATCACTCAGCAGTCATTGTCACAGGCAAAACAGACTTGACTTGGAGAAATCAGTTTAATTTATTATCAATCAAATCAGAGGAGGATAATAAGAAATAAAAATTAGCCTTAAAACACCTTCCCCAATCCTTCCTTTCTTCCTCTTCAAATTCACTCCCTTTTTTCTTTCCCAGCTGCACAGGGGAATGGGAATGGAGACTGTGGTCAATTCATTGCGCATTGTCTCTGCTCCTTCCTCCTCAGGGGGTGGATTTGTCACACACCTCCCTGGCTCCAGTGTGGGGTCCTCCCATGGGAGACAGTCCTCCAGGAACTTCTCCAACTTGAATCCTTCCCATGGGCTGCAGTTCTTCACAAACTGCTCTAGCATAGAGTCCCTTTCATGGGATGCAGTCCTTCAGGAACAGGCTGTCCTAGTGTGGGTCCCCCATGGGATTGCAAGTCTGGCAAACCTGCTCCAGCATGGGCTCTTCTCTCCACGGTGATACAGATCTTGCCAGGAGCCTGCTCCAGTGTGAGCTTCCCATGGGGTCACCATCTCCCTCAGGCATCCACCTGCTCTGGTGTGTCCTCTGTGGTCAGCAGGTGGATTTCTGCTCCCCTGTGGACCTCCATGGGCTGCAGGGGCACAGCTGCCTCACCATGGTCTGAGCAACGGGCTGCAGGGGAATCTGTGCTCCAGTGCCTAGACCACCTTCGTCTCCTCCTTCCTCACTGGCTTTGGTGTCTGCAGGGCTGTTGCTCTCACTCCCACTCTTCTCCAGCTGCAGTTGCAGTTTTTTTCCTCCCCTTCTTAAACACAGAACCCCAGATGAACTACCACCACTGCTGTTGAGCTCGGCCCTGGCCAGTAGCAGGTCTGACTTGGAGCTGGCTGGCATTGGCTCAAACAGGGGAGAAGCCTCTGTCAGAAGCTCACAGAAGCAACCACTGTAGTCCCTGCCTCCACCTCCCCAAAAAACCCCCTTGCCCCACAAACCCAGTACACTTAAGATTGCTATCAGCTCCACGTACATGGGAGCTCCAAAACATGAGCATACAAATGACCTGTTTCATTATTAGTTACCAGACTGACAGTTTTTAGTAAGAACGACTTTTTAATCACACCACTTTTGCTTGCAGTTCATATAACCCTAAATTGTATCTTGTCCAGCACTCTAGGATTTACCATGTTAAAGTGCCGTTCTAAAACACTTGGTTTATTCCTTTCCAGGGACAAACAATCTGGCATGGTGCTGATCAGACACTTTCTGCCACCGACCTTCATATTTTATTAATCAACCCTTCTCTTCAGCATGAGGTGAGAGGGAATAAAAAAAGGAATAAATAAGTTCAAGAAAAGAATTTGTGTTCAAAGTACCATAATTTGCACATTCCAGTACAACAGGATCCTCTTCTCTGGCAATTCCTTTTCTTTGTCCCACTCTTGAAATGGCCCCTCAGGGGATGTTAATTGAATACAAGGTTATATTGTTCTCCTGCCTCACAAATACCAACTAGACCTGGGGACCATCCCTTCACTTACCTGCTTATATTGAACAAAAGTTATTTTGTTATGGATCTCCCCCCTGATACTTTGTAAGTGATTGTAAGAAAAGAAGTAAATCACAGAATTAAATTTAGAGAAGACTGGACAACTATAATTGGAGTGTTTCTCATTATGCTTCTGGTAGCACTGACTTTTGACTCTTACATAAATACAGCTGGTCTTTTGACTATCTTGTTTGAATAAGCAGCCCTTATTTAAATAAACTGTTTTACCAAGCCCTACTGAAAAAGAACTTAATGAGAACCCTGTGGCTGAGCTGCTAAACAAAACCACCTCAAGATCTGCAAAGGTTCCGTATTGTTTTCCCTCTAATTAGGACCCTTTCAGAACTTATGTATCTTTTTTCATTCTTAGATGAACTTGTCTAATTAAGAATCTGTTTTAAAATATGTCTTGTTTTCTGACATGAAAAGCTACTGCATTTGTCATGTAGGCAAGGAATGCCTGACACAGGGTTGTTTGGTTTTGGGTTGAATTGCTGTATAGAAGCCTAAATCCATCAGAACTCTAGACCATGTATTTAGTGACAGATAATTACACTTAACTGCAGAAATACCTGATGTATGAAACAGGATATTAGTGGCTACAATAAAACTGGAGAGATTCCCTTCGAATGAGAAGGCCAAAACCAAGAGCACAAGGACTGCCTCTCCTGGGACCTTGATAAAACAGAAAAAAAAATGTAGGAAAGATGGACTTGCAAACTTGTTTTTATAGCTGCTTACTTCTTTGAGGCAAAAAGCTTGGTTAATGGTGAATGACCTTGCTGAAGTAGAGTGTGTGAGGAATTAACAGAATTGCACACCCTTAATATGTACGTTAATACATGTATATATGGCTTAAGTCTGTTTTATCAACTTCTATCACTACCATTTGTAGACACCTCTTAGTTATTGCTGGAAGGAAATGGGTATGCCCCTGGTGTTTGAATATGGTACTCAGAAATATTTCAAGTGTCCTTGGTGCCTCCTCACTAGTTTCTGTGGAGAGCGATATTCTCATCATCTTTGCCAAATGACATTGATCCAAAATTTGTTTGAGTATGAGCTTGGGAACAGTAACTTTCACGTTATTGTCTACCACTAGCTGCAGTTGAAGATGTTTTAGTCTGTTGGAGAAGTCTGAAATATGCCCTCTGGTACGTGCTGTAATTAGGCATAAGTACTGTCTGTCTGGAACAGTGTTCCCAGAGGTAACAGTGTTAGGTAGGAGGGGAGCTCTCTTCATGCCTTTTATGTTTGTAACTGATCCTGGACTCTAGGGATTAACTCTGTTCTGTATGCACTATGGGCCAGGAAGGTCAATTAGTACAGCCTCTTACAGATTTTATTTTTCAGCCTTGTCAGACTAAACTCAAATACATGAAATGTCAATATAATTTATTAAAAGATGCATGAATGTTACAGATTTACACATTTTCTGCTATATACTGCTTCCATTCTGGCAAACCTTAACACTTCTTTGTCTCAAAGCACAGCCATGATGCAATATCAGCATCATGTGCACAGCATTACTGTCCTCAGCACAACGGCCGTAGCAACAGTTCTTATGCAAGTAATTTTTTGAACAGCTGGCAAACAAAATAATCAGGTTATTGCTTCTACTTTCTTCGTTTATGCCTGTGATACTTGTCTTCATCCCTGAAACAAAAGCACAAACATGGTGTGGGCTGTTAGGCTCAGAGGCTGGAGGGAAAAAAAACAACTTGTAAAATGGGAAGCTCTGCAGAACATGTAGTCATGTTCTCTGCTAATGAAAGAAAGTAAGCTACTTTAAGACAGTTTATTTCCCATGTTGCTTTAATCAAAGCCTTGTCATGCAATGCAGAGAGGCAGTTAGTTTAGGATGAATGACATCACAGTGTAATGAAGCCAGCTTTGATAGAAGCAATCATTGCCATCCATGCACTTATCTAACACCATTTACATGCTAGAGACAGTGCATTTCTTCTGCACAACAGCCCAAGTCTTTGCTTAAACAGGTTCTATACACCTACAGTCCTGCAGGTGTAAATATATCCTTGCTGATGGTATTAGAAGGTGTGGCCTAGATTTGTTTTCTTTTGCTTTAAAATACATTCAGAAATACTGAAGAGCGACCGCAGTTTAGAAGCACCTACCATAGAAAAGCTAGTCAACTGACTGTGTATACATATTAGTGAAACAAATAATCCTATTTAATAAGTTCCAGTGTGAACTAGAGCAGAAATTAGCATTAGACATGACAAGCACACTTAGCTGTGGATGAGGGACATACTGTCCATGTAACCATGTTGATGAAGGAGTAAAATAGTCTGTGACGGTACTGTATTACTCCTGCAACATGCTGTTGGAACTGCCACCTTTCACATGTGAGAGTAAATTCTGAAGTCTGGATCGCAGTTTGTGGTCTCACAGCATGTTTTGTTTAGTGTTAGTAGCCTCATGCACTGACTTGACATACTGTACATGAGGTTAACCTAGCTTGTTTACTGGACTAGATATTCTTGTTCTCTGTACTAAATTATCACAGACAGTGGTTGTGGCTGCCTGATTCAGAAGCAGGAGTCAGCTGTCCCTATTTATGCTCACCTCTCTCTTTTTCTCCGAGAGTCTCTGTCTTTGCCTCTTTCGTGACTCCTTCTTCGTTTACTTGGACTCCTGCTGGTGTCTCTCCTGTGTCTTGTGCATTCAGTATCCTTACTGCTTTCCCCAGACTGCTGAGAGTCCACTGAAGCTGATCGCCTGTCTTCCCTTCTGAAAAAAAGGTTATCGATTTTAGTCAATAACAATAGTTTCAGAGTCACTTTTGGTTTCAGTATAAGTTCTGTAATATAATGACCTAATAACAATGTAAGACAGAGGACATACCTTTTATTAAGCCTCTCTCTCACCCTTGGAAATACCGTTACCTCCCAAAAGAAGCCCAAAGTCTATGCTTTTATATATCCACATCTCAGCACATGATTTAATGTAGGTATTTTCTTACAAACACTGCCCCTCAGTCTTAACACCTCTGCTTATGAAACAACATAATGGAAGGGGTTCATTTTGTTTTGCTCTAAATCCTGAACTATTCAACTACCTGCCTCAAGCTGCTACCTGCAGTCAGAGAACCCAGCAGGCCCAGTCTCAGAGAGTCACAGAATCGTTAGTGGTGGAAGGGACCTCTGGAGATCATCCAGTCCAACCGCCCTGCCGAGGCAGGGTCAGCTAGAGCAAGTTACGCAAACAGTGGGTTTTGAGTGTCTCCAGAGAGGGAGACTCCAGGGAGACTCCTGGGAACCCTGTTCCAATACTCTGGCCACCCATTAACCTTCATTTTAATGTTGGAAAGAGTGTCACCTTTTAGTTTGTTTCAAAAACATTCTCATCTCAAAGATCTGCTGAAGAGGCACAAACAAATACACTCTCATTAGGCCATAATTTCATTTTTATTTCAGTGACAAATGTTTGAAAGAGTGTGCAGGGTTGCTTAACACAGGAAGAAATATGTATAGATTAAGCACTTTCAGTTAGCACAGCAACATTCACAGTGGTAAGAACTGTAAAGGCTTCCCACATTTAGGGGGAACATTATGGAAACCTTTACTCTGCAATATATCTACCACATCATTTCCTGTCATGTGGTAGAGAAGGGGAAGAAATTGTGTACTTTTATTTACAAGTGTCCTTTTGTACCCAGCTACTACATTTATACGCACTTGGATACAGAAGGAGCTTGGATTTACTTGGATTCATTTCCCAGCTCCACCAGAAATTACCTGTTCACCTGAATCACTTGCAACTTACTACTCCTGAAAGAAGAATACTTACTAATTTTTTCCCCATCCTTCCTGCAGGCAGAGCTTCTCAAGTAAGACTTACTAGAATTAGTATAAAATAAACTGTGTATGTCTCAGACAAGGCCGGTATGTGCTATTAGAAGAAGGTGGTAAAATCAAATTACAGGCTTCAATCTGCTCACATGCCCGAAGAATCCGTCAGCTCTGGCATACCTTCTTGAAGATTTCGACTTCCCTCCTTCACATATCTCTGCATTATCCAACCTGTTCTCCTCCTGCCACTGATTGCTGAGTTCTTCCATATGCACACCAATCACATCCCGAATCACCTGGAGATTAGGATACATTAAAAATGAACATGTCATGGTAGTGGCCTCAACTAGCAACTAGACAGAAAGTAACATCTCAAAAAATCCCAAAACACCCAAAAATCTTCCCCAAACCGTATACGTCAGATGTCTGAATGGAAAGTCTTATTTGCAGAAAGATGTTTCTGTATAAATTTAGATAGCATCATTTTATAATAGTCAAACATATCTTGCCGGCATTTTCACATTCAAAACTTGGCAGTTAGGAATGCTCCTGTTATTTGTAGCTTGCTGCAGCAAACCAAAATCCAAAAATATTCCTCTATAATTTGCAGCAATAATAAAGCAGGGTACAAGAAGTGGAGAGAGACACATACTCTTTGTCTTTGAAAGAGTATATAATTGTTTATGCTGATATACAATAAGCACTTTTGTGCAAAAAAGCCTTTATTTTCAGATCTCACCTCAGTGTAAGACTTCTTTGTTATATGAACATTCTTAGCCCTGTATGACTGCCGCCGCCTTTTGTAATCTCGCATTTCAGCCAGAATTTCAAGATGGGATTTGGGACCTTTCTGACTATCATCTAGAGAAATTGGAAGTAAAACAAATGGCCGTTAGCAGGACATGAGCAGGTCTGATACTTTCAGGAACATAAAATATATTGTGTTCTTTCTGAAGTTTCTCCAGCACTTAGGAACTATTATGAATTTCGCACAAACTTCCTCTCCAACCTTCATGCTAGCTTGTTTACATGACTAAAAAGACACCAAGCTAACACTGTTATGGGATCTCAGTCTCCTAACTGTGGCCCAATGGGTTTGCAATTTTGGCTTGCAGTTTGATCAAACGCCTACTAAATAAGGGTCAGGTTTTCCAGTATTACAATAAGAGCCAAAGACTGCAAAAGCCAGATTCTGAAAAACATTTACCCGTAGAGGACAAGCACCATCTCCTACCTTCCAGGCACACCAGGGCCCACAAAGTGACACAGTAATGCTGCATAGGTAGCTACAAACTGGCATGACTCAACAGGGATGAGAGGCCTCAGTGCAATACGCCCATTTGCATACTGCTCAAGAGCTCCACTTAGATGACAGCCAACCTTTCCCATTCTTTTACTCTTAAGTGATCTTTAATCTTGCCATCTCTTACAGCAAATACTGTTCTGAGCTGCACAGTAAGTTGGCAACATTAAACAACCCAAAGTCAGTTGCAGCAAGGACAGAAGATCCATCCACTGAGAGACGTGTGCAAAAGAGCAGAGCAATGAGGCTTTCCCAGAAAGAAAATATAAAGAACACCAAACTTGTGTTTTCTGATGCCAGGTCTTTGCTGTGGCTTTTAAGAACAGTATGCTTTCCACAAGAAAAACAGCACAGCCAATTTCTTCCAGCTTTCAACAAAACTCATCTAACTAGACAAACTGAAAGTCAAATTCAACAACAGATAGTTCTTCAAACCTTGGGTGATTTTCGCTGCTAAATCCACAAAGAGATCACTATCATTTTCCATTATTTGGGATCTAGATCTCTGTTTCTTTGTCTCCTCAACAACATAATCATAAAGAGCAAGGCGGTCAGCTTGAGTGAGGTCACAGATGAACCGCTTGTGATTTTGAGGAACTTCTACAGGCAGCAATGAGTAAGATCCTGGAGGTTGAACAGAAAGGTGTTATTAGTAAAAGAGCATAATTATACAGGAAAACACTGAGAACCTCAACAAACAATGCAGTGATCACCCATGCTGTTTTCATCCTTCCCCTATGTAAGAAATTTCAACCTTCTTAATTTGAAAGGATAAAAAACTGCTCAAAGGAAAAAGAAAGGCCCAAATCCCTCCCAAGGCCCACACAGGCTGTACAGCCCCTCTTGACTGCTTACACACATACAGGTTTTCATATGCCATGAAGGAATCATAGTAGATCAGATTAAAATGACATTCTGTATTGTCCCATCAGTTTCAGCTCTTGGCTTACAAGCTAAAGCAAGAGAGGCTGCAGCTCTAACTTTGTGGGCTTATTTTACTCCTAAAATATTGTACAAAGTACTAGCTGCAAAACACGTGTTCTGACAACAAGGATGACAAGTTCTAGGAGACTAGATAACTGACCATTGTGCAAATCAGTCTCATTCACACTGTCACCTTCTCTACAGAGCTCTTATATTAGACTGCTACAGGGATTTATAGTTTAAAGGGCAACAAAGGCACTTTCAAAGTGTTCCAGATTGGTTCAGATAACTAGCTTTAAAGTTATAAAAACACACTGCCTGCACACTCTTCTTTCCCTGAATGATCAGCCCAGTACTCTTCCCATTCCCCAGTTAAAACACATATCCCTCCAAACAAATAAATCCATTCTCAATCTGTTGCAACAGCAGCAAAGTGAACTCCCTAAAGATACAGGATGCAATATTCTAGAATATTGTCTGCAAAAAAGGCATTTTATTCAAAAACATTCAAATTTTCAGCAACCACTGACCTGACCTCCATAATCCTCCTCCCCACAACACAACTTTCTTCCTGCAAGGCAATATCCCATACCTCCAGGAAGACAGAAGAGCCACACATAAGATGGGATGTTTGCAGGAGCCTTTACAACAGCAAAACTAGTGCTTCTCTACATTATTCAGGTCTTAAGGGAAGCTGGACAGTCTTTCACATCCTGCTTTCACTAAAGACACCACAAAGAAGAGGAAGAGGAGCCACAATAACTCTACAAACAAACCTAAAATACATGATTTCATCATTACTATACTTGGAGCCTAAACCAGAACTGTTCTAATATGAAAAAATGGATTTAAACACAAAAAAAAATAGAATTCTGTTCTTAAAATGCACCGTTCTTACAGGGTCACTGAAGTCCATAAAAATGCCCCAAGTTATGTGCTTGTGATTTTACAAGAATTTCATGACTTTTGATTAGGACCAGTTTTGCTGTTCTACAATGTAGCTAAGCTAATGTTCTAATGAGGGTTAGAATTTAAAAAAAAAAAAAAAAAAAAAAAAAAAAAAAAAAAAAAAAAAAAA
>NW_020955442.1:568304-595159 GCF_003031625.1 Empidonax traillii
AAAAGCAAGCTTGCAGAGAAAACGGGACAGCAAACACTGGCATCTAGTGGCTCACTGGTGTATCTTTGCAATGAACCACTTCACAGAGGGCCTGTCTGTTCTCTAGTTGGATGTGTTTGTGTCAAATTAATGAGCTACCATTTCCCTCCAGAGGAAATGCACCCGGTGTGCTCCAAATACAGTGCCCATCCCACGAAAGCTCCTTCCCAGGCAACCGTCCATTAAGCCATTTGCTATGCCAGAGAAACAAAGACAAGATGAAAGACTATGCCTGAGCAAGCATTGCTGTATTTCCCTGTCAGGAAAGCTGAACAAATGCACTTTTCCTTTAACAAACTAAAGTCTACAGAGAGGAAATGATTTATTTTTTTTAGGTGTTGCAGTAATTTCTCAACCATACACTGCAGCTCTACAGTTTCTGTAGGTAGCCTTACTTCTCTGCTTTGTCTTGGCCTGAACTCTTGAAGACTCTCTAAGTCTTAAGCTGGTCCCCAGGCTAGTCACAAAACCCACCAAAAAATAAAATGTAAAGGAACTAAAGAGCTTGGAGAGGTGGCAAAGGACAACATCACATTTGCAGATGTGTCAGCATAGTTCTTATACAGCTTCTTAGGGCAGTCTTGAAACAGTCCAACCTATGCATGTTGTTTTTTGCTTTTTGATCTGAGGAGCGGCCAGATCTGTGGACAAGCCCACACGGCTCACATCTACCAATTAATCCCTAAACAAAATGTTACATGAAGAACAAGGCTGGAGGCACCATTAGAAGAGACTGGGCCACAAGGAACAGAAGGAAATGCAGGCAGAAAGTAAAGCATAGGTAGTGGGATGAGAGCAAAGGACTAATCCTTTAAGAAACTCCTGAATTTTGCAGTGTTGATTTTACAGTCCTGAAGATAACTAGAGGTGTGAGCACAACAGACTCAAATTCTCTTTATCTCCTATCCATCTAGCCCAAAGATGGAAAGCAGTTATACTCCAAGGTACACAAGGGAAGGAGTACTAAAAATAAATAAAATTAAATTCCTCACAGCAGTTCATAGTGGAATGAAGGAAGCTACAAGGAGGGACACAACAGCAGCTCTTGTTGTCTCAGTATCTGCTTACTACTTACCTTCACTGAAGCCTGTGCCTTCCTTGGTGCTTTGAGCTCTAGCCTGCTTAACAATGTGAAACTGTAGATCTTTATCTACAGGCAGAGAAAAAAAAAATCAACCTTCACCTCAAATTCTTGAGCACTTGATCATGTCAGTCTTTATTCCCCAAACTCTATCATGAGAGTTATGGTATGGTACAGAACATCATAGTTTTACTGATGTATAAGGCAACATCCGAACTAAAAATACAATTCTAATGTATTCCACATTGAAATGAGGACAGAAAAAAAAAGGGGAAGAAAGAAGCATTTCTGGGCTATAGGGATACGGAGTAGAATTATACAGTGACAGAAGCATGAAGAAGGTAAATTGAAGCAAATAACAAATTACAATCTGAGAAAATAAACCTCCTGATGGGAACGCTCAGGGTTTTCAGAAGACCTTGGAGAGCTTACAGCTGACAAGGCAGTGGGATGTGCTACCGTGAGGGCCTCTGCCCCATGGGGTCTCCTCATGCTCCGTGCCCTCCCAGGGTCTCCCCTCACCCCTAGCTGTGTGTGACGCCCCGCCAGCCGAAGCCCCCCCCCTGGCGCTCACCCATGGCGATGGTGGGAACCTTCGCCTTTTCGTAGAAAAAGCTGGAGTCGTACATCTCGGCCTGCGGGACCAGAGGGCTCGGTTAAGGCCAGCCAGGCAGGCGGTACCCCAGGGCAGCAGCGCCAGCCCCGCGTCCGCCTTCCCGCGCCCGGCTCCCACCTCCTCCTCGGCGGAGTATCCCATCTTGCGGAGCCGGCAGGACGCCGCGTGCCTCTCCAGCGACGCGCGGGGGACGCGGTGATGGGCGTCGTAGGGACACAGCACCCACTCCACCTGCCGACGGGACACAGGTCAGGTCAGGTCAGGTCAGGTCAGGCCCGCACCGCCGCCCACCGCCGAGCCCCCGTCGCCTCACCGAGTCCCCGCCGAGCCACACGGCGCTGGGCGCCGCCATCGCTTTGCCGCTGGGGCGGCCCCGTGACCGCGGCGGGGGCGGAGCCGGAGCCACGTTCACCGAGGGCGCTCCTGGTACAGGGAACGGGCGGGCTGCGGAGGTGCTGCTTCCTGGCACGGGGAGGCGGCGGGAAACCCGAGGAAGAGCCGGGGCGGGGGGTGACCGAATCCCCTTAGAATTTGAAGAGGGGTTTTGTTTTGTTTTGTTTTTTGTTTGTTTGTTTTAAATTATTCAGCAGCTAGTAGCTGGACAGTTAAGTTTAAGCAGCTGCGTTTTCAGCATCGTATGCTTGGCTAGTCTTTTGTTTTAAGGAAGAGGGAAGACCATCCCAAGGTGGATGGGCTGCATGGAGCACCAGGACCGAAGCCAGCAGGACTGAGCAGGAAGTGCGGGAATGGCAGTTCCGGCAGTGGGCGATCGCGACCACGTGGTCAGAACGGAACCTGGACCCAAACGGAGGGGAAACTGCGCCTGCGGACTAACTGGCACGGGAAGGGAGAGATGTAACTCGCAAAGAGGGGGTTGACTGGTGATTAGTAGAAAAGTTACGTAATTTGCAAACAGTGAGTGCTGATGCCTGTGTTTGTTTTAAAAATGTATAAACAACGTTACGGCCTGATGATCGGTTAGCCGCCCAGCTCCCTAAGGGCATAAAATGCAGGCGTAGTGCGTGTACTGGCACCGGCATTAGGAGGACACGGCGGGCGGGCGCCGCCTGCCGGCGGGAGGGCGCAGTGGGGCCCGGGAGGGGCCGCGCTCGGCCCCCCGAAATGGGGTTGCGGAGTCTCGACCTGTCTCTGAGGGGGCAGCAGGGGCAGCCGGCTCTCTTTTCACAACTCTCAGCCCTGACGTGCACCCCGGCTTTAGTAAGGGTTTCTCTCCCGAGCGCAGATCGTGCCCGCTCGGGCGCCCCGGAGCACCCAGAGCGCTGCCCCTGATAGCGGCGGGGCAGGAGGAGCTTCGGCCCCTGCCGACGCCAAATCGAACCCCTCATGACCGAGTCCCTCCTGCAGCACGACGAATGCGGTGCTAGGCGGAGGCCTCCCCAGCAGCCCCCTGCCTCGGGCTACGTGAAGGGATCCCTAAGGAGCACGCTGTGCAGTGCAGAACCAGGATGTGTTTCTGCCTTTGTGGAGCACAGGCGTGGTGTCGGTGGGGGGGAGCTGCGTGGCTGCTGCAGACCCCAGACCCCAGGGACCGTGCCCCTTACTTGGCCGTAATTCTGAGAGCATTTTCCCTAGAGGCTGAGGGAGCATTAGGACTCAATAAAACTGTGACGCAGGGAGCTGAAAGAAGGACTATCTTAAGGAATAAATTTCACATGATTGACGTTTGTGCTTGCCTATTTTTGTTGTCTATGAGCAAAGCACACGTATGCCTAGAAGGAAGAGTGGGTCTATCAAGGCAGGGTGAGGGAGAGGCAGCATGACAGATGTAACTGCCAGAATGACTCTGTACATCTGCTTTCTTTAGCAGATTACAGCTCTTTCCAGCACAGTGAATTTGAAACTGAGTTGGGATTTTAGCTCTTTGAGAGATTTGCTGTCTCTAGCTATGTCTTCCTGAGTTTCTCTCTGACTTCACATGATAGAGGATACTAGTAGTGAAGACTTCCCAGCTGCCCTTGCATTTACATATATGACCTATTGGAGTAACATTAGCATATTTTATCCAAAGAGTAATAAGAACAGCTCTGCAAAATTGTTCTACTGTTTCTTCCAAAATTATTAAAGTCAGGCTCAACAAAGTATCCAAGCAGATTTTTTTTTTAAGAGTAAAGAATAAACAACAATTTGATTTTGTTTACTTGTAAGTCCAATTGATAAAAACCAGATGTTTTTCTTTGTTAAACAATGACATTTTCAATGATTCAAAATTACCACAGTTTTTCAGCTACCAGCTACCAACAGTCTTTCCCAGCTGGTTATCTGCAGTCTGTGGCATACCCTCTTCTCCTGTACCCTAGCCCTGTAGTGGCTGCAGCCCAACGGTCTTGTCATCAAACAACATAGTTAATAATGTAAGTTTATCACATCTCAGTCTCCATGGTCCCTTCTGGGAAGGAGAAAGGAGGCTCCACAGCTGCATTTCCCTAGGCATGACTGCTGCCTGGCTGTATCTTCCCAGAGTGGGGGTGCTTGAGCATGAGCTGCAATGCTGAGCATGCCAGTAGTCTGGTCTTCTTGTAGATGCTCTTTCTGGACAATATTGATCTCTAACGAAAGTCTCTGGAAACCAGCCCCAAATACCCTCACAGTACAGCAGGACAGTCCTGAACTGTGGGAAAAGCAGAAGGTACAACAGGGAATTATTTTATACATTATGCCAACATTAGATCATACAGTACTCCTGGAGAACTCCTTAAACATATGACCTTGTGCCCTCCTCCAGATGGAATTTATATTGCTAGATACTCCAACTGTTGGCACATCAGGAACCACCTAGCTTAGGACCATACCCAGGGACAGGTACCTTAACACAGGTTGAGTGATCCCATCCCAGCAAAGCCTCTTGGTACCCCCAAGAGTGCCAGGTTGAAACCATTCTAAAATCACACTGGTCTTAAGGTCCAAACCTTTTAACAGGTAATGCAACAGGAGTGGGAGGCTCATCCTGAGCAACAAAACCCTTTCCCACATGGCTGACTCAGGAAGAAATGTCCCTCACCCGTTGCTTGTGTTTGTTTTTTCCTTCACTGATAACAAAATCTTGCAGGTTTTCTGCAGCCAATTATTTATTTAGAAATATATTGACTCCTTGAATAAAATTATTTTTCTCTAACATGGAAGAAAGACAGTTTTCACATTTAGCATTCCTTCTATTCCTTAGATGCAAAACACTGCTTGTAGTGTTGTAGTTGTATTGTGGTCACAGCTCCCCCTGGAAATGAGGAAAAAATGTGAAAGCTCAAATTATTATTTCTTTAAAACATGCCTCTGGTAAAGGCAGAGAAATCAAATAAGCTTTATAACAGCTTTTTCAACAATCCTTACCACATTCAGCATGGAGATTTCTGGATGAGGAAAGGGCCAGGGAGCAAGGGAAAGCAAGCTGAAGGATGAAGTGAAACTATCCAAAAGCCAAAATGGAAGGAGCCTGGCTTATGGCCTCAGACAGTCCATGCAAGCCTGGCAGCTAGAAAAGACAGCTTTTGACCCGCAACTGTGACAGATTTTTGCTGGTTCCACATCAACATGTTTGGTGAAGTTACAGCCAAGATCTCCGCAAAGGGTATGGAGTAAGCAGCCAGCACCTGGCAGACCACAAGCTGTCCTGCAACAGGGAATTGCTCTCCCAGGGCACATACCATGCAGAAACTGCCTCATCCCTAGGGCAGCTTAAACTGCAGCTGCTTCATTAACACTCACCCACTGGACTGCAGGAATAGGTGGTGTTGAATAGGGACATGAAGGGTCCCAGCACCCTGATGGTAAGATCGACTGCATCATCTGAGAGCAGCTCTGGAAGTTTGCCTTTCTAGTGATGGCACCTCTTCTCCCTTGCCCATAGAGCCCATGTGTCAAACTCTTTTTCTCCAGCGAAGGATTGTGGTATCCAGGCTGGTAGTATGGGTGTCGCTCAGCAAAAGCGACTGAACTGGGGGGAGATTTTGTAAAGATGAAGCACACAGACGCGTGAATTTAAATTTGTTTTGTCATTGTTGCTATTTCTCCCTTCTATCTTACACTTTAGCTGAGACACCACACTCCAAATCTGTAGCATAAATCCAAATGAATCAGCTTTGTAATCTAGAGGGACATGTGCTGAATTTCTCTAGCATGTATGAATCAATTTATTGAGATATCCTCTATGACATAGGCAGATTTTGCAAAATCCTCTTCACCAGATGCCTGACCACAGTGTCTGAGTTCTGGTTTTGTTGCCATCCCAGCTCATGCTGAAGTGCCAGTGTGGAGCAGTACAGGTGCTGATGGCAACCAGAGAAGTCAGAGAATGCTCAGACCTCACTGGTTTCTCAGCTAGGGTAACACAACTGATTTATTCCTTCAGCTGCATACCACTCAGAGCATGCTGCAAGTCCTTGGCTCCTGGATCTTGATGCTTATTCCTTTGTGACTTAGTCTAGTTCACAATTACAGACTAACGTGTATTTTACAAAGAGCAGTGCACCAGACAATTCCAAATCGATTTACAGGCGGCAACTCTAGCACCTATTAATGCTTTATTGATTCCTCTTTCTCTATCTCCATGTGATCTCTCATGGATTCATCAGATTTAGATCAGTTTATCAGGATGGTATCATCCTTATCTTTCAAGATAAAGCATGGTGTTCTCACTTGATGGAGGCGCAAATTCACTGTTAAACATCCAGAAGTAAATCCAATGCCCTTTTGCACACCAAAGTTCTAATATATGTGTTTTGGAGCCTGCATGGGTTTTACTCTTTAAGCCCTAGCCCCTTCACAGTTGCTGCACAGCAATTCTTGATCCTTGGCCTGCTCCCTCCTCTGCCCTTCCCTTTTGTGAGCTTTCCATACCTGTTGCCTGCTCAGAGCCAAGGTTCCTTTCCTGCCTTTTCCTCCTAAGTTGTTAATGGCCTGGTGGGCATTATTATTTAATTATTAATTTTTCATTCATTAACACCCATTGTGATTAAGCATAGTCGCTGTGAAAAATGAGAGCCTCTTCCATACGTTCTGTCATAAATACTGCTGAGAAGGAAACCAGCTACATGAAAATGTGGCCATAACTGTGGAAACTGGTAACTTCTGGCAAGTGACTTGGCCTCTGCTTGTGGTTAGCTGGGCGAGTGCCCTACTTGCCACTGGTGTGGAGACCCTTCCAGCACAGGGCTCCTTGTGCTCTTTACCAGGAAGCACGGAGAGCCTGTGGTTTTCTTTTAAAAGCATGCTATTGACATCCAATTGATGTCTGCTTGAAATTAAGAGATAAGAATGTACTTATCTGCTTGGTTGTTCTGTGGGTCAGTCTTCTTGGAGAGTCTTTACAGCTCTGTGCCTGACATGAGGCTGTTGCCTTACTTTCTTGCTCAGCAGGGAGCTCCTGTGCTGCCCAGAGCCCCACGTCACACTGTGAGCTGCTGTGTTCCACTGACCGGGGTTGCAAAGCCACCGTCAGGGTCAGCCAGCTGATGCCAATGAAGAGGCAGCCTCACATCAGGCATAGTCATATAAACACACACCCCTTCTGGCAATACCAGCATGTAATCTGGCTGCACATGGCCTCAGGTGGCAGCCCCAAAGGCATTGCCATGAGGGCAGGTGTAGTGGGTTTGGGAGAGATGTGAGGAAGGCTGGAGCAGGGCCTCCTTTGACAATTCATAAAACAGGATTTCAAATCAAGGTGCTGTCTGTGTTCAATATGAATGATCACTTCCCAGTGATGCTCTCTGGGAAGATCTGAGAGCATGGTCTCAGTGTCCCATGGGCAGAGGACAGCAGAGGAACAGTAACATGTGGCCACCTTCAAAAATATGTGTTTTACTGCCACTTACCAGAGTAAGTGCCAATGCATTGTTTGTTAATGTGTTCTGTGGCTGAAAGGTATTACCCAAATTACATTCTTTGAATGCATCAACACATCTAAGGCTACAGAAGTAGCTGAATGCTGCTCCCTGTGTTGCTGTCCCAGCTTTCTACCAGGCCTTTGCCCTTGCCTGCTGTGCATTAATAGGATCGTATTTCCTGAGCACAGGGAACCACCACAGCTGATCAACCGCAAAACATCAGCTGGAGTAGCCTATCCCCTTCCTTTCCACCCAACCCATGGAACACATGGAAGTGCCTTCCAGGAGGGACATCATCCCTCCCTTTGTGCCACCAGCAAACTCTGAAGCACATCACCAGGAGAGCCAGCATCACTGCACTGGAGCCTTTCCATAGTGTGGATGAACTCCCACACAAGGCAAGGTAACAGGGGGAGGAAACAGCACAGACCTTACAGTGCTCTCAGCACTTAAACCACTTTGAAAGCTTTGGAACAACACAGAAGCCATGTGTTAACTGCGTTTCAGCTGGTGCTTAAGTTCCCCTTGCATTTGTCAAATGGGCACATCTTAAGTTTGCCCCATTTTGTGCTGGTACAGGGAACTTCAGCTCTTCTATTGGGGGCCTCGAGTATCCCCCCAAAGGGGATCCTTGGCATGGGTCCAGCAGTTGATGTCCAGACACATGGATCAAGCTGCTTACTTTTGCTGTATCTGCAGACTTGTGCAGCCCTAGAGGTCATTTGGAAAATGTGGCCAATTGTGTTCAGCACTATTAGTGCAGTGAATAATGATAGCTGTCCCTAGGTGTTACCATTTCTTCTCATAAACATGTATAAAACAATAAATATTACTTTTACCTGAAGCGATATTTTAAAGGAAGGAGAAACTTATAACAATTTCCTTGGAAACGAGTCAGGAGATAAAAGGACAGGCCAGGTGTTATAACAAGCTTAATATTCTGGGTGTGGATTTGCAAGTGCTGCCTACAAGCATCCTTCCTCTTGCAAGAGGATTAGCACAGGGGATTACAAAGAATCTTTGAAGAGATTGGCATATGCTCAGATGGTCACACACTCCAGCTTCTCAAGCATGTGGGGGCGGGGAAAAAGAGAAAGCAAGTGTGGGGGAGAAATGAACATCCCACTCAATAATTGCTAATGGGGAAAACGTGGTGGCTTTAGCTCTCACAGGGACTCATAATTCAAGATCACTGTATTTGCTGAGCTCATCAGTGATAAGATTTCATCACCTCAAGTTCTTGTATCCCAATGTTATCACATTTGGAAGCTCAATCTCTGATCTGAGACACTGAACAAAAGTGCTTCTTGCTTGTGGTCAGAAATTGCCCTCAAGCACTTGTGAATGCCTGAATTACAATGTCAAATTCCACCTCTTGGCCAGTTTCTCTTGACTTAACAAGTTTACAGTTCAAATACTGCACTCACCCCAGGCATTGTGGTATCCACATCCACTTGTTCCTTGGTGCAGACTTCTTTCCATCCTCTGTTACTTCTTTGCAGGCTTTCCCCCATTTCCTCCCCAGTCAGACTTATAGATTTGCAGTCATCCCCACGCAAAATGTCAGAAGCTGCACAATTCCACATTTTTATGACTGTTCAACAGTACCCAAAACCTTCACTGTAAATCATTTTGCTCAGCCTGTCATTATGTTTGCGGACCTGAACCATCCCGCTGCCTGCCCCCTAGCGCAGGCTTTGTCTCTCGCAAGGCACAGCCTTGCAAAGCAAGCAGTGACCTGACTGGTGAAAAGGAAAAGCACCCACCCTCACTCACTTCACCAGGTTCATCTTTCCTCCCAGTGCACACAGCACCCCAGCAGGCGCTCCCCTGCAAGTGTGCATGAAGTATTAGGTTATTTTCTTTGAATGGTTGTTTATTCCACTTTCCAGACACTTAGGCAGAACTTTGCATGGGCTGTTTTTCATGCTTGTCAAATGTACTGTGTAGTGAAGTGTCTCGCCTCAGATCTATCTCTCGCCCACTACAGCAGAAGCAATATAGAAGCACTAATAGGACATATCTTAGGGCAAACAGCTCCATTCACATCAGCAAAAAGCTGTTAGCAAAGCCAAAGCATGTCAATAATCAGTCCAGAATCCATCTAATACATACACACAGTCTGTTTTAAAACTACATTATTTAAGCTGCAAACTCAAATGTAGAAAAAGCCAGATTTGTTTCTGAGGGTCCACAGGCAGAGCTGATGCCTCTCACGCCTGCAGCACACGTGGAGAGCAATGCCTTGGTGGCTGAGCAGCAGATAGTACCTGTACATATTGTACAAGGCAACGCCCAGGCAGAATGAGCTGAATTAAGAAGTCACACACATGGTCGTGAATTACAGAACTCTCTGTAAGGCTGCCGGTCACCAGGATTACTCTGGTCTATTCCTGTCTGCATCAGCAGAGTCTTAACGAGTGTGGCCGTGATTAGAAACAGGATAAGCAAGAGCCTACCGCTGAAAGGGCTGCCTCTTAGAATTTCCATGTCTGCCTCTGGGGAATTTGGAGCTGTTTTGGTAGCTGTATCTTGCATCCCAAACCTGACCTGCTAAAGTGAGAGGAAGGATATTTACACATCTTACAGTAATAGAGATGCAGCCAGGGAATTTAGAATACCTAAACTCAGCCTTGCCTTTCCTAGTCTGTAGGTGGCTACACAGGAAACCAGATGAGGAGTCAGGTAGAAACACTGATTTAGCAGATACTTGTGCAAGGTATTGTAGCATTGTCGCTGCTCTTCAAGTTCCTCACTCAGTGTCGGAAAAAAGCAACTGCTACTCTCCACCACTGAAAAATGCAAGATCCTGCAAACCAGACTTTATTTTTTGGTTGCAGACATAAACCCCAGAGCTGAAGATTCAGGATCCCATTTCCTGATACCTTAGCTTCCCCTGACTCCTCATTGGGTTGCTCAGGTGCAATAGCCCAGGCAGCAGCTTGCAGGGTGGCATGTAAAGAGCTCCCTGGCTACCTCCTGTCTCCTCAGCTTGAGATCTGCAGGGGCAGCAGTGCAGGAAGTTGTAAACGCATGGTTACTAAAAGAAGCATTTAGCTGCTCTTGCCCACAGAACACAAGCTTGAATAGCTGTGTCGGTGTTTGTTTTACCATATGACCCAGCAGTGCAGGAGCACGCTTCGGGTGGCACCTGGGGTTTGTCACTGCTCACGGCCTGGTCACACTGATGAATGAGAAGGCCATCACCAGTTTACCGCAGGAAGTGATACTTGGTGTTAGAGCCAAATGCCAATCGATCCTTTCTTAGAAATCCCCGCTACCCATGGCAGCTGTGAGAAATATCTCAAATTAAAATTTCGTAGACGGCCAAATTAAGTGAAACAAAGAACTTTATTTTCAGCGCGCGCTGGGTGCGGTCAGGTTTGCCTCGTGCCAGGGCCTGAGAGCACACCCGAGATGTGGGGGGGCAGTTCTTTTAAGGTCTCTCGATTTGCATAACTGTTCCCTTGTCCCTCCTATGCTCAGCTCTGCTCCCTTTCTTCCCTAAAAGGCAATATAGCCTTTTCTTGAGCCCGATTGGGTCTCTCAGGGCGGGCTCACACTTCTCTTTTACAGTCCATTGGTCGTTTTAACCAACCTATTAGATTGTTTCCCTGTCCCGGCCGCGTGGTCCCTTGGCAATGGGCCCTGGCTGGTCTCATTGTCTTACAGGCATCCCAGTTCGCCTCTACACAGCAATAGTAAGCAATAGTAACATGATCACAGCTACTAACAGGTCACAGCTGCAACAGAACTGCAGCCATAGGCAACTGCAGAACACCCCTGATCACAAACTCCTCATCACGAGGCAATCATGGAAACTCTGCTTGTAATAAAACCGTTTCATTTATTTCTTACAGCAGCTGCAAAGCTAAAAAGTGTCAGGTACCAACTCTGCTCCTGGAAAGCAGCAAAGCCGCCCCGGGCAGCAGGCGGTGGTACCCGCCAGGCACCTGGGGAGGCCCTCACGGGGAAGCAGTTTGTGTGAAACAGAGAGGGAAAGAGCAGCGGGAGGCTTTGGAAGCGCTTCCCTTGCCACGGCCCGACACCAGGTGGGGCTACAGAAACCGCAGCGAAGCCGCACACACCGGCCACCGGCGCCGGGAACGCCGAGGGCTCGTGGTTCCCAAACAACCATCCACGGCTCTTCCTTGTCGCATCCACGCCTGCTGCTGGCAGCGATACGGAATCTTACGCCTCGCTGCCTCGGAAAGGCATAACAAGACGGATGCAGTGATATTTCAGTACTGAGACGGTTGCACAAACCCTTTCCTTAGCAGCTCCTAGAGCAGAATGGTGTCTCTACATCACCAGGGGAAGCCCTCACACTCCTGCCATCATAAACCTGGAGCACGTCCTTCACCCTGCCTTTTCCCCATTTTATTTGGGGGTTTTCTTCCCCAACCCCACGAGGGACCCTGGGAATCTTCCCTGCCCCACCAGCACCTCAGTTTTCTCTCTCATTCTCCACCATCCGGGGAGCCACACACAGGCTCCAGGACAGCAGAGGCCAGGGCTGCAGTCCAGCTGCAAGAGTCTGGGCAGGGGAGACAGATCTACTTTCCTAGGCCCTCTGCCAAGGGGCTCCCTGGCTGCTCCCAGCCAAAATGGAAATGCTTCTAGGCTGACATTTGCATTTTACCTTCCTTTTTCCTCTCCGGGGCTATGAAATAGAGATAAAAGAAGAGTTCAACTGGAAAAGCTCGTGCCAGACTCAGACTGAAGGCATCACAAGACAGGCAGAACAATTGTGCTAAGGCAAACCCCGCAGCAGTAACTTGCCATGAGCAATTCTGCAAAAACCCTGTTTCCTGCAGCCGGTGAGTGGACTTTGAGCTTTGAAAATTTACATCTCCGATTAGCATTGCTGCTCTGCTTATCAGTGGTCCAGCCTGTTGCAACACTGTTGCAAACAACACCAATGATATTAGAACTTGTCAGATATACCTTGATTGCCATCCCGCCTGCCCAGTTTGAAACGAGAATTGTTTAAAGTCCTGAGGATTTCACAGGACTCTGTTCATTATGACAAAATGACAATAGATGTGGGACAAGGCTCCTTCAAGCTTGACATTGCCCTCCTGTTTCTGAACTATTGCTTCTAAAAATCTTCTCCACAACAGCAATTCCCCAGTCCAGCATTCTCCAACTCTTGCTCAGAGCCTGAAATTATTAAAAAAAACCCAAACCACAACACAATTTCCAGAAGCAAAACAGGCCTCCAGGCTCATCTGTCTAGAGGTATTTTCAAGAGGCTCCTAGGAATTTTCTAATATCTCTTCATTTCCCCTATACTTCTCCAGCCTCGTTCATGACCTGTACAAGTTGGAAGCCAGAAATTTTTAAATTAAAGAGAAAATCCCCAAGGAAGCAAGATAGATATTTTAAATATTACACACACATGTCTAATGTATAATTATAAATTATGTATTATTTATGTATAGATTTAAAAGGTCAAGAGTGTTTATATATACATATATATTATGAATATATGCACATATATTCATAAAAGGTCAACAGTATGAGTAAAGAAAGTCTCAATATTTCTAGCACTTTTTTTTCTGTTACTTTTTCTATTTTTAGATGTTTTCACTACTCTCTCCTGCAGGTTTTATAGGCTTACTTGCCGAAATGTACCAGTTCTGAAGAAAATCCCCCTCTTTTTCCACCAAGCCTGGTAAATTCAACAACAGTTGTCATCACGGGATGTTTTCCATTTAATTGAGGGGGAAGGGTGGGCACTGGGGCAGGCACAACACACATACACACACACACCACAACTGCAGAATAGAGTATGATTTTCTCCAAACTACCCTAATTGAAAATGAACTAAAGGGCCTGTGTGAAACGAATCAGAGAAAGAAAAAAAAAGTAAGGTGGATAACAGATGGTCCCGCAGTCAGGGGAAGCTATGAAATGAGCTCAACTGGACTAAGCTATTAGAGGCTTCCTAACAAATGGGCAAAAATAGCTGCTGCTAAATACTGGAATCATTAACAAATTCCAATCTGCCTGTAAATGAGACAATGTTTCTACTAAAAGCAAGACTAAATAGTACAACCTCCTTATTCTGATTATTTGCCATTAGTGCCTTTATGAAATGCATGCATTGCTGTTCAAGCAGCAATAATAAACTTTTATAACATACTATTTTGATCTGTCAGCACAGATGTGAAACCAAGAAATGCTTTATCCTTCCTACCAGAAGACAGGAAAATCTGGTTGCAGTTAATCTGATTTTTATTCCCGTATTGACACCTCTTCTAAAGATTAAGGCCCTGATCCAGCAAAGCAGTAAATGCACACTTAGCTTCAAGAAGACCTGACTTTGTAGTTCCAGTGACTTCAGATCAATGGGAAGAGACACATGCTGGCAGCACAAGCTGGAGCACATCTGGGTGCAGCACACCAAATCCTTGTGTTCTGAGATCCTTGGAAGAGCTTTGGGCTGCATGGGCAACCAGGAATAAAAACAGGGCTCAACTATGACTGATTGTGTTGATGGATGAAGTTTGTAGTCACTACTTTTCCCTCCTACAGGAAATGTAGGGCAGTCAGTGCAACATGTCAAGTCTTGAATTCTCCTCTCGTTGAACATTTTGCTAGTTTCTCAAAGATATGAGGTCACTGTGACCATATTCAGTATATCACTGTTTTACCTCCTTCCCACAAATATACCAGAGGCAGAAATTGAAGTTGAGAAATTGGAGGAACAGACAGCAAAAAAATGAGGCTGAAATTTTGTCAAGACAAGTACAAAGCACTACCCTTGGGCAGGAATAGTCAATTTCATGAGTACAAATCAGTACCAAATAGCTAGGAAATGTTGGAGAACAGGGTCTGGGGATTACAGACCACGAACTGAACACAAACTTTTGACAGACTGCTGTGAAATAAGGTGAACGCTGTGCAGGGCCATGTAGATGGGGGACTAGGGAGCAAGACCTACAGGTAATCCTGCAAGGACTTCTTATGTTCTGTTGAGCATTTGCAAGAGCCCTGCTGGAGATAAACGCCTAGATTGAACTGTCTTTCAAAAATGAAGGAGATCTGGAATAAACTGAAGTCAGAGAGGCTGTGGAAACCCCAGTGCTAGAACCCTGTAAATACAGTTTAGCTCAATACTAAACTAATAACAGAAATGTTTATTCCTGTGCCCAGGCAGATGACCAGCCAGCAGGTTGACAGGACAGCAAGGCTTCATGCACTCAAGCTATACGTGCAAGCCTTTGCTTTTAGCTGGTTGTCAGAGCACAGTATCTTTGTACTTTTGTGTTTGAGCTTCAGAAAACAGTGTTATCCAGGTAACCAGCATCATCATGCTTGTGTTAAGGGAGGGGTCAGAGAATCCCTTAAGTGCAAGAGAAAAATACCAAGAGAGGAAGAAAAAGTACAGTGCCAGAAAATGTCTTATAGAAATCTGGGGGCAGCATCAGGGAATAAACTTACATGGAAAAAAAAGGAATACTTTAAATCACCTGTGTGGTTTGTCTGTTTTGGGGTTTTTTACATGGAAAGCATGCTTGTGTTGAACCACTGTCTGTTCTCCTTTCTCTGTTTCACACTGGTATTTGCAGACAGTAAGGAAGATCAATGTGCTGCTCCTCTGTGTAGGCAGTGATGGCCGGGGTCTTTCCTGTGTTCCCCTATGACAGGTTTCCTTGCTCCTTTCCAAAATACCACTAGCAAAGAGGCAGCAACATGGATTAGTTAATGAGATTATGCTCTTGGTTTCCTTAATGGAGAAGGGTCATGGGAGATCAGGGATGTGCTGGCCTGACCATGTGTTGCTAAAGACAGACTTCCACAAAACCAACAAAACGGTTTCTTAACAACATGCCACCCAAGGCCCTCACAGATATGCTTAGTTTTACCCTTGTAATCTTGGTAGCAAGAAGGAAAATCTGATTGCATTTAATCTTGCTTGAGAAATGGAGAGCAAAGCCAGAGAGCCAGCAGGATGTGCTGAAGGTAGTGATGCAGCTGGGCAGCAGAGCTGGGTTGAGAATTCAGTCTCACCTGACTGGGACTCCCCTGGGGCACATTGCTTCAGGTGCGGGTAGTTTACACCTCCCTTCACAGCTGTGAGTAAAACCACCATGAGTACCCATAAAGAAAGCACACTTCTTCAGTTCTTGCTCAACGCTAACTACCGACATATCTGTATCATATCTAACTACCGACAATAAATATCTGTATCACTTTTGCAAATGAGTCAGATTCTTCATTACATACTGAGTTACTGTGCTGTCACTCCTCCCCTGCTGCCACTCACAGAACAGCACTTCGTCCATCTCACACTGAAGAGGAGATATTTTGGTAGAAAATATGAGACTTGGCAAGCACCACTGCTGTTGCACACATCAGGGTGGACAGGCTTGTGGTAAGGAGAAGAGCAGACAGAGGAGGAGGCAAAATATTACACAGTACAAGTAGTACTCAGATCTTGTCTTCTATATATGTAGCAGTACAAATAACTTCCAAGTTAAGAAAAAGTCAATGTGCGAATGAGAAAAAAAAATTCTTTCATATATACATGCATAGAAAGAATGAGATACAACATATCACCGTGTAGTACAAAGTAAGTTGCAGTAGATAGGTTTCTCAGAGGAAATGGATTGGTATTATACCCAAACTTGTATGAAAAGACCATGAAGGAACAGGCTATTCTTCTGTTCATTATGCATACTTGAACTCTTTATTCCTTTTCTTTTGGGTACACATAGGTTTAAGCTGCTAAATGGGTTGCTTTGTGTGCTTTTCATGTTGGAAGGTAAATTAAATAGAATAACTGTTTATCTAACCTGTAAATAGCACAAAGGCTCATACAAAGAATTTTTGCTCTTTTTAAGCTGTGATAGCCAGTATGGTGGCTTTTTCTAAATTGCTGCTTTAGTGGTTTAGCAATTTCAAAATATGTTCAACTATTTTGCTGTCTTATATTGAAGCTCTTTATTTCCCAGCTGGAAATAAAGCAGATTGTGGGCTGAGCCAGCTGGCAGATGGACAGAGAGGAAGAACTGCCATCCCTCAACAGGCTACACCCACACTTGCTGGGGAATTGGTTTCCTCAAAGGACAGCCCCAATTTAGATTAGCTGGCAGCAACTCAGTTTTAAAGAAGTCTTATGATACCCAATGTTAAAAAAAAAAAATCAGAGTCCAGGGCTCTGAGATATATTGCTACATCTCACCTTTAGAGCAGCAAAAAACCCCTACAGTATGTTATAGATTAGCAAAAACCTGTCACAAATGAAGACACTGTTTTTCTCTCCTCATGTTTCATATTTTTACACCAAATTCAGAACTAATGAAAAATGCCACACAGCTCATTTTCATTTTTGCACAATACCTGCACCAAATAACTGGCACAGTGGAAATACCAGTTATTCCAGTGAAGGTTTTTAAGGGGGAGAAAGGATGTCCAGGCACTCTCTTTTAAAAGAGTAAGAAAAGAACTAGACAGAGTGGACTTTTGAGCAATGAAAGATGGGGATTCCCAAGGGCTGTTTTAGTTGGTGCTATCTACAACAGCAGCAATAAATAGGACTTACTCTGATCTTCCATGTCATAAACTGACTACACAGCTGGGAAAGCAAGTTTCTTGTGCATGTGTCCTCTGTGTCCCAAAATACACAAGTGTTCCTGGTTCTCGTGGGATTTTGTTGCACAGTTTTCACACAGGCAGCACAACAAAGGAGTGAACTGGAGGACCACAAGGGTAGGCCATAAACATCACCGCTGAACAGTTTGGGAGTTTGGTTTCAGCTGCCACTGAAAGCCCTGAAAGACACCAGCCCCACTGGCTCACTCTCTTTGTCCCTTCCAAGTCAGCCTTCATTCAGCTGGCGTCAAACTGGGATGACTGTCCGGAGAGGGGCAATTGCAAATTTAAAAATAGACAAAATGTCAGATCACGCATGGCAAAATTCCACTGCCACTGATCTGGCAGCATTAGAGAATGTGCCTTCATCAACATTAGCCACTATGAACAAACAAAATTCATAACTCCCCTTAGACATTTATCCTGCAGTAATGTTGGTGCAACTAAATTGTGATAATTATTTGCTAATGACAATTTTTAGACTACTAGTAAGATTAATGTTTTAGGGTCTTCTGTCTGTCTAGTCAGAGGGTAGAAACTACAGGCACTTTTGTTGAGTTGCTCATTTCTCTGTACTCAGAGAAATTGGTGGCTGTAAATAATCATTTTCGTATTAAGGGAAAGGCACAGTATATCCGAGAGACCTTCCGGGATTTCTGGATACTCATCACAACAGTATTCACTTGGCAATCACAGAGAGTTGTGGGAGCTGCACTTCCCTACTCTTCCTGAAGTGAAAGCTCCCTCAACTTTACAAAAAAATAAGACATATTAGCTAAATTAAAAAAAAAAATGAGCACTGGGTCCTCTCAGGCAATTTTCAGTTCTGCTTTAGGAAGACCATAGGCTGTGACTGACTGCTCCCATGCACCTGACTGCATTGGCAATGCATACAGATTAAGAAATGCACTCATATACTGCAAATTACGAGACTAGAACTGTAGACATTAAATCCTTCAGGACAGGAGGCCCCTTTTAGCAGGAGTTATATACCTAATAAAAGCTGTATGCATATTATAATAGTGGTCTACTATGCCTACTCATTATTATTGATGATCATATTACAGTATTATGAACTATTTACTTTATGTCAGAATTTGCCCAGAAAGCATCTGGATTGCTGAAGTCACTACAAAGTTTTCCTTTACCATTATAACCCATGGCACAAATATAGAACACTGAAAAAAGCAAAACACTGGCATACATCATTCTCTTATTAAAAGGCACTTTCTTAGGGGGAGGTTAATTATTTAACAAGCAATTTAATTCATCTCATCAACCCCCTCCGCTTGGTCTTTCTTCTGCAGCTGGCTGCGCTGGGCTGTTGTGCCTGCCCCCAAACTGCCAGCTCCACACTCCCTCAGTATCCACAGCATCTGGAGCAGTGGTTGTCACCCACTCAGTCCCAACCACCAGCCCTGTAAAGCTGCTTCATGTGCCCAGCACATCAGTCATCCCAAGGGCTCCCAGGCATTGGACAGGTGTGAGTGGGGGACCACTGGGGGACAGCAGTCTGGATGCAGCCATATGGGCTTGGGTGGTGGGAGGGAAGACGTATGCAGGCAACCACCTTCTCAGTTCATCTCAGAAAACAGGACTTGACCTGCTTTAGTGACTTCACAGATGTTGCTTGTGGGTCTCACTGCACAACAGCGCGCCCTCCTTTCATCTTGTCACGTTTGAGCACACTACTACCCTGACTGGAGACCTCAGCTTCCCAAATGTCCAGGCCAGGGACAAAAGTTTACATTTAGGCATGCATTTTGAACCCAGGCACAGAATAAAAGGATGGACTAGGTAAAGGACTACCTTTCAAAGGGAAACCTGTGGTTTGAAACAGGTAAGTATTGAGATTCCCAGAAGCAATTAAATATCCAAGCTGGAAATAAATGCATTTTTTCTATCCAGTGCACTGTATTCTGTTACCAAACACATTGTAACAATTATTGAAAGGAAAAGATCCTTTAAACAGCCATTATATGCTGTTAAGCATACTTTAACAAGACAATATTATGCCTAAAAGACAACCAGAGTCCTATGAAAGAATCAAGGGAGAAATTAACAGCACCAGAAAGAAAACTTGCTGCTGTGGAAATTGGCCATTAGCAATATGGCAGTGCTGCAGCAGTTCAGCCAAACAGTCCAATTTGACTGTCAGCCTGCTGGTTGTGACCATTTTCAGGCTGAGGCTGGTTGTAATAATTCTTTTTTTTTTTTTTTTCTTAACAGTATAGGTTAAATCCTTATCACTCTTAATATCTGAAAAGAAATAGTCTATCTTGAAGAGTAAAAATAAATTGTTATAATGGTTTTTTAAGGTGAACCTATACATTAGTTATATTTTCAATAGTATCCTAATTTAAATCTTATATATTATTTTTAACTAAAAGCGTATTAACTACATCTGATCAGACCATTTGTTCAAGCTTACTAAAAAACAAGTAGGCTTGATTAAAGTATTTCAGCAAGTACTTATTAACCAGAAACTTCATGTCAATTGTTTTAATAAATCAAAAAATCAGGAGAAATGGAGATTCACTGATTAGCTTATTAGAAGCATTAAAACCTTGTCTGCTTCTGTTCTAAAAACTTTACTTTGTTATATTAAAGAATTTCTTGGCTCCTAATCCAGCCATTTTCTCAAGGAACTTCCAGAAAAGGAGGGCTTGTAGCTAGTGGATAGGTCTTATCTGTATTTCTGAACAGAAAAAATATATTGTGTGACCTGGAAGACTCATTATGCCACAAGTTGTTTAACTTTCCTCAGAGAAACTGCATACATCGTAATTACTCTGGGAATTATTTCATCAGTACTTGTAAACAAAAGAAATCCTCAATAGACGACTCAAGCACTATTCCTCTCCTCTTTAGCAAAATTTTGGATTTAACCTCCATAATGATATAAAGTAAAATTTAAAATTTAAAACATTTATAACATTTATAACAATTTCATAACTTTGCTTCTGGATCAAGTACATTTTTCTAACAGGCTCCATTTCCTGAGATGTTGAGCCCAGATGTCAGTCCCAAATTAAAGTAAATTCACTGTACCACTGACAATATGGCCACCTATTTTTAGAATGAGTATGTTCACAGCCAGCACTTGTAGTTAGCCATGCAGTGTAACCTCCTTTCCAACTGCTGAATTAATTAAAATTACATGTGTAACAGCGTAAGATGGAGTTCATCTCTCTTCTAACAAAGGCCAAACCACTAGGGCTGCTGAGTGGCTGCCCATTTGATGCAATGTGGCCATCTATAGCACATTACATGTGAGGCTACACCTCTGGGTTAGTTTCTCAGCTTGTGCCATAATCAGGCAAAGGTTTTTTAAATACTCTGAGGACTGTTTTTCAGACATACTCTTCTCTGTACAATTAATGGGCTCAGACAGCTCCATCTGTAATGAGCATATTCTCATTAGAGTATTGTTTCAAGGTAGCACTCAGAGAATTTATTTTTCTGATGCAGTGAAAAATTTGAAGTGAAATCAAAATGTGAAATATCACAGCAAAGTTTAATACATTTCTAGTCTTGCCATCAGAAAGACCTGTGGCAGTAACAAGAAGAATCACAGAAGGGTTGAGGTTGAAAGGGACCTCTGAAGATAATCTCATCCAACCATAAACTCCCACCATAATCAAGACAAGGTCAGCTAGATCCAGCTGCCCAAGACCATTTTCCAGCAGCTTTTGAATATATCCAGGAACTCCAGCACCACTCTGGGCAACCTGTGCCAGCACTCAGCCACCCTCATAGTTATTTATATAACTTTATATAATTTTATATATTTATATAACTTTATATATTTATATAAACTTATTAGTAAAATTATCCAAGGCCTTTCTCATTTCCAGGCTAAAAGTCCCAGTTCACTCAGCCTTTCCTCTTTGATAAGAGATGCTCTAGCCCATCATCTCTGTAGCTGGACATTACCTGGATCCTCTTCAATACTCCTGTGTCTCTTCTCTATTGTACTTAAGAGCGCAACACCAACAGTGTTCTAGGTGTGGCCTCATCAGTTCTGAGCTCAGGGGAAGAATCATCTCCCTTGACCTGCAGAGGATAGTGGTTAGAGGGCTGGAGAAGTTTCAGCATTCCCTCCACAGCATCTCCAGT
Source organism: Empidonax traillii (assembly GCF_003031625.1). Lineage (NCBI taxonomy): Eukaryota > Metazoa > Chordata > Aves > Passeriformes > Tyrannidae > Empidonax > Empidonax traillii. The sequence continues at coordinate 589,603 of NW_020955442.1, forward strand.
CATGGGACAGGCAGCAGACCTTTCTAGATGAGGGTCAGGTCAACAGATGGGTGCCTCTGTCCCCTGCAGCATGTTCACATGGACTCGCAATTTCTTCCCAGTGGTCTTGCATGGTTTAGTGTGAGGTGGATCAGATTCTTTGCCTGAAGGCATATCTGACTCCTCTACAGCTTTGAGGACAGTGAATGCATTTTTCAGTTGTAAGCCCTTAGGTGGGGCAGGATCCTTTTTATCAGTGCTACCTGTTGTCCGGTTATGAAAGGCTGCTCATATGAAATCAGTTTATTATGTCCTTGGGCCACACCTGAAGAGCTTCTAATACAGCAACTAGAAAGTAGATGCAGAAAAGTAGCCAAGAACTTCTTGGGTTATGGGCTGGATTTCGTGTTATTTTTGAAAGATTATTCTGGCTGCCCATTTGACAGCATAGTTCTTCCAAGGTGGCACACATCTGGGAGGACAGCGGGCCACCTCTTGGGCATCTGAGCAAATCTTCAGGTACTCCCTGCAGCCTAGGACTTGGAAAGCTTCATCTGCTATCCACAGCTCAGTCTACATGAAGCCACTGCCCTAGCAGGGACAGCTGCTCTAACAACTGTTAGGCAGTCATAGAATCATAGAATCATAGAATAGATTGGGTTGGAAAAGACCTCCAAGATCATCAAGTCCAACCCCTGATCCAACTCCAATTACTATATCATGGCACTAAGGGCCACATCCAATCTCTGCTTAAAAACCTCCAGGGATGGTGAATCCACCACCTCTCTGGGTAGGCTGTTCCGATGCCTGATCACCCTCTCCGTAAAGAATTTCTTCCTAACATCTAACCTAAACCTCCCCTGGCAGAGCTTGAGCCCATGTCCTCTTGTCCTATTGTTGGTTGCCTGGGAGAAGAGACCAACCCCCACCTGGCTTTCAGGTAGTTGAAGAGAGTGATGAGGTCACCTCTAAGCCTTCTCTTCTCCAGACCGAACAACCCCAGCTCCCTCAGCCTCTCCTCATAGGACTTGTGCTCAAGTCCCTTCACCAGCCTGGTTGCTCTTCTCTGGACCCGCTCCAGCACCTCAATGTCCTTCCTGAACTGAGGGGCCCAGAGCTGAACACAATACTCAAGGTGTGGCCTCACCAACGCATCCCTTCTGGTCCCATAGACTTGTGAGGATCCAGATGATTCAGTAAGTCACCAACTATTTCCTCCCGGAATACAAGGGGGCTATTTGGTTTCCTATCTCTGTCTACCAGCTCCAGAGGCCAGTTGCCTTGAGGGCCACCTGTCTTACTGGTAAAAACTGAGGCAAAGTAGGCGTTAAGTACCTCAGCCTTCTCCTCATCTCTATTAACTATGTTTCCCTCCAAGTCCATCAAAGAATGGAGGTTTTCTTTGCCCCTCCTTCTGTTATTAATGTATTTATAGAAGGACTTTTTGTTATCCTTAACAGAAGTGGCAAATTTAACTTCAAATTGTGCTTTTGCATCCCTGATTTTCTTTCTGCATGATCTAGTTGTCTCCCTGAATTCTTCATAAGTTGTCAGCCCTTTCTTCCACAGTTGGTAAACTCTCTTTTTATCCCTGATTTCCTTCAGAATCTCCCTGTTTAACCAAGCTGGTTGTCTTCCCCTAAACACATCACCGCCATAAGTGAGGCTGTCACAACAGTACAAACACAACCAAGGCCCCCTTTCTTATGCTCTGCTGCACAAAATGCTGCTTCTGGGAGCTGTGCTCTGAGCCAGGGCTCTTACATAGTCCTTTCCTGAGCACCTGCTAAAGGGTGCTTTATCCACCCAAATAATGGGCAGCTGTCACAAAGGCTGCGGGCTCTCTGGGTCAAGGGCAGCTGATCATGCTTCTTAGAAGATGCTAAAGATTCCTTGAGCCCACAGTTAGTGGCTTCCCCTCCTTTATTATTGATTGGTAGCAGCAGGCACCCTCCAGTTTCTCAGAGGGTTCCAATGTGCCCAATGATCCTGGACCTTGTCCCTGGGAGCCCCAGAAGCTCCTGAAATAGAACGCAGGGACTGCTGCCCAACCAGCTGCCTCTGCTGGCTGCACCCAAGTATGCATTTAATCTGTGAGAATAACATTTGAATTTATTATGTCTATATATGTAAATGTATTTTTATATGTATATATAAGTCTATTTATATATATATATATATGCATAAATTTCAGGCCCCCTTTGTATTTGAGACATAATCAACCTAAATCACTGATTGGTCTCCCTGATGGGTTTGACTGCTCATCATCAGAGCTGTGCATAAACATTTCTAGAGTTCTGCTCATGTTTGAGCTCTCATTATGTTTGGGACCCAAAAGATGGCTGAGTATGCAATAGGTGAAACTCTAGGGAGTTTAAGAACAGAGGCATCAGAAGAGCTGCATGGCATCAGGCCAGTGGTCCCTCTGAAAGTGTCTAAACATTTAGGTGCTTTCCCAGCCTCCAGAGGTCTGTGCAGCACAGAGAGACTCCTTAACTCCCTTTATAACCCCTCTGCCAAACCATAGATTCAGGCTGGGATGTTAGGATTTAGTCACAAATTCAGCTTCTTTGACCATGAGAATTACTTAGGGTTTACTGACAGCCATTAAAACCAAGTGAGTTAAATAGCTCTAAAAGAGCTATCCTTAGGGTATTTAATTAAAAATAGACTCCTGACCAAAGGAATTTCATCAGATTATCTTCCATGAAAGCATTACTGGGAAAGAACATAATTGCTTGGGAAGGACTTATCCCATAGCATATTCTTCTATTAGAAAAACCTTTGCCCTTCGCATGCCAGGTGTTCTGCCAAGAAACAAAGGGCCATAGCTGTGTATATGTGTTTTTTTTTCCTCTGTGTAGTGTTTTAAGATTATTTGACAAGTATTTTCAAAAAACTTTTTTTTTTAGTTCTTCATGGGAGGTTGTGATGACCAGGCCAATACTGAATCATCAGTACTGAATCTGGAAAACAGAGTAGGAAAAAAGACTCATTGTTTATACATGTCAGCATTTGTTTGACCTTTATTATGCTTACTTTACTTAACATACAAAGGACACCGTGGAGAAATGCCATCATTGTTAGAATCCAATTTAAAAAAATTCTGTTGGTAGAAACAGCATGTTTGGGTTTGCATGGCAAGCTTTTGGTGATAGTGCAGGAAAGGGCAATGCTTCGAGAAAGGCTTCTGTGAGCTTCTGCCAGTAGCTTCGACAGAGCCAATGCCAGCCAGCTCCAAGACGGACCCACTGCTGGCCCAGACTGAGCCCATCAGTGACAGTGGTAGCATCTCTGGGGTGATTAGTTAAATAGGCTAAGGTGGGGAACTCTTGTGCAACAGCAGCCAGAGAAAGGAGTGGGAGTATGTGAGAGGAACAGTCCTGAAGGCACCAAGGACAGTGAGGAAGGAGGGGAAGGAGGTGCTTCAGTTGCTGAGACAGAGATTCCCCTGCAGCCCGTGGTGCAGTCCATGATGAAGTAGCTGTGCCCCTGCTTCCACACACAGGGTTCAGTCTGTTGCTGGAAGGGATACAAGTACTTTGGAAGGGTCGTGGATTACTGCTCGTCTGAGGTCTTCTGCAAACTATCTGGTGTCAGATTAGTACCATCTCCGGCCTCTCTTCATAACAGCCTCTCCAGTTGTAATAGAGAAGATCCTGAGGGGGCATGAAGGACATGAGAATGCTGAGGCTAGGCTCCTCCTCTGCTACTCAAAGCAGGACATTCATCTTATAGCAAAGGAGCATAAATGCCAGAGGATTCAGAAAAGGAAGCAAATAGTAGGGCCATGAGTCACTTATCTCTTTTTGGCTGGAACTGGGGACTAGAGCACAAGTCTTACAACGAGCGGCTGATGGAGTAGGGGTTGTTTAGTCTGGAGATAAGGAGAGACCTTATTGCTCTCTACAACTGCCTGAAAGGAGGTTGTAGCCAGGTGAGAAGCAGCCTCTTCTCCCAAGTAACAGGATAAGAAGAAATGGCCTCTAATTGCACCAGGGGAGGTTTAGATTGCATATTAGGAAAAAATTTATTCACAAATAGGGGGGTCAGGCATTGCAACAGGCTGCACAGGGTCGTGGTGAAATCACCATCCCTGGAAGTGTTCAAAAAATGTGTAAATGTGATGCTTGGAGACATGTTTTAGTGGTGGACTTTGAAGTGCTGGGTTAATGGTTGGACTCAATCTTAGACCTCTCTTCCAATCTAAATGATTCTGTGGAAAAAATTCTATGCCTACCTTGACTACTAAATAACATACAGTTTATTAATACTCCTGAAGCATGTTTAAACTGTGCATGCTCTAGAATTGTTTAGGTTGTTTTTTAAATCTAAGTAGCTAATTAGGGGAAAGACCATGTTACCCTAGCATTCCAGAGACTGCATTAGTTTTATTTGGGGCACAATTCAAGGCAAATTGCCCCCTTTTCAAGTGCTATCCATCAGGCTTCACCTCCTTATGCCGTAAGTTCTACCACTGCGGATGAATAATTCAAGTTATGGGATGACTTGCCTTTCCTCCAAAGTTTTCCAGCTGCTGTACATTTGTTGAATAATTAAGGGGAAAATCAGGCAACTAGGTTTAGACAAGAAGGGAAAAGCATTTTAAAGGAATACCAACAAGTACTGGAATACCAACAAGTGCTGTACTGACCTCTCTACTGGTCCAACCTGTCTGTATCAGCATCTAAATGCAAACTTGCTTTCTTTCTTTGCATTGGTGTCAGCCTAATAAAAGTCATGGTTTGCTTATTTGTTCTGCAACAACTTTCTTTTTGATTAAATAATAAAGAAAAAACAACAACAACAACAACAACAACAAAACAACCAAAAGCAGAACTCAAAAAACATCCCTGTTACTTATTTGCCAAAAAATTCTGTAAGGCTATGTCTTTTATAAATCGTACAACTCTTACATGAAGAATTGGGTTACCAACTGGATTTCAAAAGAAATGCCTTTCCATTTTCCATGACCCACCTGCTCAGTCTTTACTGTCTCTTCCACTTTCACTGCCTGTGAAAGTTGAGTCATGGGTCACAGTCCCTGGACTAATGAGCTGTTCTGTGACCTCTATTACTGTCTTATTTTCCAATGAAAACTGATATAACTGTTCATAATGGTAAAGGGAATCAGTAACCCAATTGAACAGGAGAGCATTTTAACCTCCTGGGGAACATGCCATTTGAGACAATATTTTTGCCAGACGATTAATGTCTGTGGAGCATGAAAAGCACAGATCCTATGCACTGAAGCCTTGCACAGATGTCAGATACTTAGTTTTTTACATCCCTTGGCTCTTAGTGCATTTTATTATGTTGAGCCCTCTAATGACACTATTCTGAGACTGATGGGATATCAGGACTAACACAGACTCGGCTTAACACAGCCTGTGCAGGGAAGAAACACGATGTCAAGACCTTAGAATCACAGTGTGCCAAAAGACACCACATATTGTGTAACAGCAAACCCCTCCAGTCAGGCAGAGACTGACCTTTTCGGAAGAAAGAGAGTAATACACATTCATTGGAAAAAAACAAGTAAGGTGGAGTATTTAAAATCACATCACTGTCCTAAAAT